>NC_133658.1:49268765-49568765 GCF_037893015.1 Macrotis lagotis
AATAAAATATAAATAGGGATAAATGTAAAATTCTATATTTGATTGTCAGAAATTAATTTTACAAATATGGAATAATTAAAAAAATAACCTGGTGAGTGGCCCACAAAGGCATGGAAATCAATGATAATATAAACTAGCATTTTTAAAGTACCTTAAGGTTTACAAAGTACTTTCCACATATTATCTCATTTAAGATCTTATATAGATAAACACACAGATATATGCACATGTATACATATATGTATATGTGTGTACATTTATGCATATATAAATGCACGCACACACACATATAAAATGTCCTTGGCAGAGACAGATGCGTTTATTGTCTCCATGTTACAGAGGAGGAAAATGAGTGCCTTCCATACTGGCACATGACTATTAAGTGTCTGAGACAGGATTTGAACTAAGAGTCTTCCTGACTCTAAATCCACCTTCACTTGAACAGAGGGCTGGACTTGGAAGTCAGTAAATCCAACATGTGATTCCCACCTCAGCTATCCCCCATGTTATCCTAAACTTTTTGAACCTGATTTTCTTTGTCATAACTGTTAGACTCAAATGAGACAAGTACTTGGTACACCTTAAAGCTGAGGAGCCAAACAGAGGATCAGTGGCCCATCATGCCAAATCAGATTAAAGTGTAATTTGGAAATATTTAACACTATAAATAAAAATGCAATAAACATGTATATTACAATTTAAAATTCATAAGTGACCAGTAAGAATTAGGGTCCCCCACTTTCTCAATTTGAGTTTGCTACCACATCCTTACAGATGACATACAGATGTCATCTGTTATTCTGATTATTCTTCTTTAAGCTGTCAAAAGGAAGCTACAGATTTGTTCTTTCAGTCCCAAAGCATAAAACTACAATTGCTTGTTTATTGATTGATCAGGCAGGATTTATACTAGGAATGCAGGCATTGAGGTAATTATGTTGGAAAAAATTGCACAGGAAGAGAGTAACTCCCCATCAATCTGGGAATAACTGAACAAATAAATTGTTGCAACTGAATAATCTTGCAAAATTAGAAACAATAAAAAGGAGAGAAAGTAAAATCCTGACAGAAATCTGGAAGTTTTCTATGAATTTATGCAGAGATAAGAACATAATAAGCAAGTTTATATAATAACTACAATATTATAAAGAAAAACAATTCTGAAGACTTGAATTCTGATCACTGTCATGAACAAACCAAGGATGAATTATAACAATAACCAGCATTTATATAATGCTTTACAATTTACAAAGTGCTTTTACATATTTTCTCATTTGATGTTCACAACAACCCTATGAGGTAAAGTATTATTAGCTCCGATTTACAGAAGAGGAAACAAAAGTAGAAAAAGTAACATGACTTGTCCAGGGTCACATGACTACATGTCTGAAGCAGAATTAGAATGCAGGGCTTCCTCCCTTCAACTCCAGTGCTCTATGAGACATACATTTTCTAATACAGTTTATATATGGATCGACTTTGTTTGACCATACTTGTTACAAAGGATGGTGGTCTGTTTTGTTTTGCTTTTTATTTAGGGAGATGTGGAAGAAGGGGATCAATAATAGTGTTATCAAAAAAAAAAAATTTTTTAAAGCAAAAGAATATTAAATTATAAACTACACAGAGAAGAAAGTTTAGAAAGACACATTGAAGATAGGATTGAAATTACATTAAATTTATTAGATACTTTTAAAAAATAAACTGCATAATTGCATTTCATACACATTTTTTCTATTCTTTGTATAAGAAAATGTTTGATACCTCTCAAGTACACACACACACACACACAAATGCAGCACTATTAATTGTCAAAAATAAATCCTTTAAACTGCCAACATTTAGAAATCAAGAACAATCATTTTAATTAAGAACTTGCTTTTTCAATTGGAAATTATACTAAAAAAGTGAAAAAATATCCATACCCTTTGTCCTGGAAATCCCACTTTAAGGTATATATATATATATCTCAAGATGATCAATGATTAAAAAAACAAAAACAAAAAAGGTTCCATTTACACTACAATATTCATAATGGCACTTTTTTTAATGATAGCAAAGAAGTGGAAACAAAGTAGATCAATCAGGAAATGGTTAAATTTTCATATACTGATGTCATGGAATATTACTGTACTGAAATGAATATGAAGAATTCCAGAAAGCATGGAAAAACTCTATATGAAATAATGAGTAAAGTAAGCATATCAAACAAAATAATGTGCACAGTTACTCCCAAAAAACAAAAACAAAATAAAGGCTGTGTAATTATAATGATCAGTTTGTCCTAAGAGATGAGAAAATAAACTTCCTTCCTGTATTTGTGGAGAAGGGGTGTTTATAGGTGTGGAACACTACATAAAATGTAAACCTTGGCTGATGTGATAATTTTGCAGGATATAGGAACAATATAAAAGTGATATAAAAACAAAAGATATGAATTTAAAAATTAGTTATAGAAAACTGCAGTTATAGGAAAAAACCCAGAATTTCTGGCTGTTTCAAAGTTCTAGCCAGGCTTTTAAAAAGCAAAAGTTTCTCTTTAGGCTAACTAGTAAAAAGATCCTGCTATTTATCAGACATAGACTATGCCAGACCAGGAGGAAAAAGTCAGTATCTGCCCCTAAGGAGCTTATATTCCACTCTAGAGGGTATAATATCTTTAGGTTAGTAAATAGAAGATATATAAAAACAAACCAGAGGGAGAGTGCTGGTGTATTAATTCTACCTTTTGAAGAAAACAGCATTTGAACTAACTCTTGAAAAGAACTGGACATCCCAAGAGTCAAATGAATTTCCTAGGAAAGCATTCCAAGGTGAAGACAGAAGGTAGAGACAGGATAACCTTTTGGCCATTCACTGTAAGAAACTGGAACATAGAGTGAGATGGAACAATGTTTAATCAGCCATGCAACAAACTAGGACAATATAACAGGTTTTAAATGCAAAATTCAAGAATGTGTATTTTATCTCAGTCAATAGGAAATCACTGAAATTTTCTGAAAAGCGAAGTGATATGAGCAGATTTGTGCTTGAAGACTATCAATTGGCAATTATGATTATTGGAGGTTAGACTCAATGGGGAGAGACTGGTCTCAGGATAGGAGCCCTCTGCAATAGTGCAGGCAAGGGAAGATGGGGGACCTACACTACAGCATCTGCAGTGAGAGTTTGAGATAGAGGGATATCAGAAATGTGGATGTAAAAGACCTGGGGTCTGGTTGTGTGATTAAAGATGAATTTAGTTAGTTATACCAAACTTGAGATGCACATGGGATAGCAAGATGTAGATATCAAGTAAAAATGTGTGGAAATAGAACTCAGAAGAAATATGAAAGCTAGAAATGTAGGTTTGAGAATCATCTGCTTTGAGTTGAGAGTAGAATCCATAGCAGCTGAAGAGATCACCAATAGAGAAGATTCAACAGAAAGGTGACTGAGAGGAAGAGAATATAGATAGCAATGATGTAAAAGTCCAAGAGGAGAAAGTAACCAGAAGGGAAGTGTCAACAATATCAATCCCTGTGGAGAAGTCAAGGTAAAGACAAAGAAAAAGCCATTATATTTAGTTATAAAGATGTAGCAAAATTGAGGGGAACAGTGGTCATCAAGGTTATTCAATCACTCCCTGCTTGTCCTTGACCTTACGACTACCTCACTGTGCTGAGGAGTTTTCTTCCATCCTGGGAAGTAGAAGCAAAAGATGTGTAATTTTATCTTTGAGTTAGCTCTTGAGGCCCCAACCAGAAACAGTATTTCTAGTCACACACTTCAATGTTAAACCTATCTCTATCTTTTCTTCCTTAACAGACTTCTCCCAAGGCTATAAATTAGCTATAAATTCAACAACTGAAGTATATAAAAACAAAGTAAGGTAAGCAAAAGGTTCCAGACTCCCATGAAGGAACTCAAGGAAAAAAATGAAAGACAGGATTACTGCTTGGGGGCCTATGTGTGGGATCCAGTAACATAACTTCTATTCAGACAAATCCTGGGTCTGTTCTAATCAACCAATTTTCACTCCCAGAGTCCTGGTTCCTTTCTTTAAGGCAAATGCTTCCATCTGAGCTACTGTCTCCTCTCAATTTCATTTGAATTCCAACCCCTTCTCTATCTCTTGCCCCATGCTTCTTCTGCTCCTTCCTTCAGGAATTAGATTCTACTTCAAAGTAATCTCAGTGAACTAACATATAAAGTTAAGTGTGAATAAACCTATCATTCTTTATCCAATCTAGTTGGTCCATGTTTAATTTTCTCAAAGCACTAATTTGCCTTTCATAAAGGGGTCACCTGACCTAGCCCTATTTAAAGCTAAACATATTATCTATATCTAGCCCCTTCTCTATGATTAGGTTATTGAAAAATCAAATCTTAAAGAAATCACTGGTGACCTTGGAAAGCCTTGTCAAAGGGATAGAAGCTGGACTAGATAACATTGAAAAATAAAAAATTTTTGCTATCCAATGCAATAATCAATCAGAGAAGAGTAAATGGATTGATGCAACAGGATGCCCCTTGAGTTTACTTTTAGTTTAATTTCTTCATTAAACCTCGGTCCTACTCTTTTTTGGTCTTCATTTATTTTTCCATGCTTAAATATACCTAATCTTAAGCCTAGAACATTTCAAATCCACTTTTTATGGGTCCCCTGCATTCCTATTTCACCTCCTCAGATTACAAGCATTAAGAGAGTGTATGTTTGGTATCTCATTCTACATAAAGGAAAGAATAGTTCCAGAAAAATACTTTGGCCCTGGCCTAACCTTAGACTCTTCAAAGAACAATGACTAGTCTATATATTTCACTAAAAGCTATCATCCAAATAATACCAGCTAATCCAGACAGAACAGGTAAATTCTAGCCTGATAGGTAAAATATTTGCCCACAGAGCAGTTATGGGCAGTTTCAAGAAAAACAGAACATGTATGAACATCACAACACCTGTCATCAATGAGTTAATACTGCATTTTCTTCCAAAGGTAAAAAAGATAAATGATTTTCAAACATAAAATCCACTGTCCTAATTGATTTATGGCTTCCATCTGAAAACATAAATCTCTACTATTTGGTGTTTCTGGTTGGAGATGCCTCAAAAATTGTTAGAAAAAATGCAGATGTCAATATTAATATTAATGATTAATAATATTAATAAGGGAGGAGCTAAGTAGAATATCACAGTTTCATCTAAACTTACTATTCAACTCTAGGAAAATATTTTCTAACAAGCAAAACCCCAAGGGATTCCACCGTTTCTTCAATTAAAAAATTTTTTTCAAATAAAAAAGGCTTTTATTTCCTTCTAAAATTTCTTGTTTTGTTTTTTTAGGTTTTTGCAAGGCAAATGGGGTTAAGTGGCTTGTCCAAGGCCACACAGCTAGGTAATTATTAAGTGTCTGAGACCGGATTTGAACCCAGGTACTCCTGACTCCAAGGCCGGTGCTTTATCCACTACGCCACCTAGCCACCCCCCTAAAATTTCTTTAGACAACCATAGCTTATATATTTAGTATGGTCATAAAGTATGGAGGTACATGTTATTTTTTTATATAAAGTCTCACTCTTTTATGGCTACATGTAAACTGCTTGGAGGAAAGGGCTGTCTTATATCCAAAGCACGTAGGACAGGGTCTAGCATGTAGCAGGCCCTTAATAAATATTTGTGGAATAGAATGGGGACCATTCAATCAGCAACAGCTATGTGGGCTACCTTTTAGAGGAATTCTTCTGGGTTTTTCCCCCTTAATTAAAGTGCACATCCAAGGATTATTAGACTACCTCAACTTTGAAGGCTCATCACCATGTGAATTTCTTTGGTCACAGCACTTTATAAAAACCATCTCCTTTGGCATGCAGGGATTATGATCAGTTAGAGGAGGAAAACCACACAGAGACAAAATTATGCCTCTTTAGAAATACTGACATCATTAAGTTGGTCATTTTCAAAATAAATAAATAAATATCCAGTCAGCTAAAACTGCTTCATTGGGGTAAGTAGACAAAGAATCTCAGTCAACTGCAGTTAGATCAGCACCTGCAAGGTCACTGCCCAGAGCTAGTCAAGGGTCACAAGTGTTAGGAGGTGAAGTTAGAACCCAGGTCTTCTCAATCCTCAAAGGCAGCTTCTGCCAACTGCCAGGTTCTCCCCAAGATACCAACATTGGTACCACTGAATCTTCTATTGCATCGACAATAAGCTTTGTTCTAATTAACAACTTTTAGGAACCTATAACACAAAAGAATAAAAGTCACATGTATAAGGAAATAGGGCTTCAAAGCATTGTTTTTTGCCTTGCCTAGAAGAGGCACTTAATATTCACCGAATTATCCAAATGTTAAACCCTATTGTGCAGCCGAGGAAACTGAGACTTGGGAAGATTGACCAGGCTGACACAGAGAATGCTTGTCAAATCTGGGACTGATGGATGCGCAGGTCTTCTGACTCTGAGACAAATATTATTCCACTACCCTTTGGTATTAGTTCCTTCTTATTACATCTACTACAGTAATATTTGAAACTGTCTTATCTTGTCTAGAGGAGGCTTAGTCAGAGCCTAGAGCATACACAGTGCACATACACAGCGCTAAACATGTTTTGTCAATCTACTACTACATCTGAGCAGGAGGCAGAGAGGGTTTGGACAAGATAAGACTATGGGAAAGAAAGAACAAGACCTGACAAATGATTAAGTGTGGAGATTTAGAAAAAAATAAATTACAGATGACTTGGAGATTTCAAACTTGGGAGATAATCAATAGTGGTAACTTTTACAGAAAGAGGAAACTTAAGAGATAGAAACTGTTTCCCTAGGGATGATTACAGTTTCCTTTTGGATATGTTAAGTTAAAAGGGATGGCAGAATTCCAAAGGAAAATGGAAGATAAAGAAATGGCCCTAAGAAATGGTTTAAAGATAACCATAAGAAAAGATGAATGAGTATGGATCCTATGAAGGTCCATAATTAGGTACCCAAGGAAAACCACAGGAATCAAAGGAGGGGTCAGAGAACAGAACACCAATATGGCACAACTTATGATCTGAGCGACAAAGGTGATAGAAAGATATAATTTACAACAGTGGGTTGTACTGAAAGAGAAATATTTACCTTAGATAAAAAAAAAAATTCACTGGCAGGTCCTAAAACCCTCACCCTTCTTTTTCAAATGTTCCATACTCATTGATTTTTAACATGGGCTCTCTAACAGCTCTTGGGCAGCTTTGTGGCCCTCTGCTAGCAGGGTGGGAGTGGAGGCATGCTTTATTTGTACCAAATTCAATGCAGATTTAGCCTCCCCCAGGATCAGGATTTACATGAAATGTGTCACCACTCCCCCCACCCCCAACAGTAAGGGGATTAACTGATAACTAAGAACTTAAGATTTTGGCCCTCTCAGAGTTATTTGCATTTTAATGGCCCAAATTGAGAGGCCTTAAGGCCAAGGACAAAAATAAGGCAAAAAATGAAGAATAGGGTGAAGTGCATCCTGTACTTGCTACAGTCTATGCATCTATATCCTGAAGACACCTCAGCCAATAGCACCAAGGCAATTATCTCCACCTTTCAAATAATAACTTGAGTTGTGGAGAGGTGGACAATGGCTAAAAGAGGTCAAAGAAAGAGTATGACTAAGAAAACCATTTTTAGGTTTGATGACTGGGAGGGCAGATCCAGGTTTGAGGACAGAAGCAGAATTATAGGGGTTAAGAGTATACTGGTGTCCTGTGAACAAGTCTGAAATAGAAATAGGTAGGTAGAAGGCACCTGGGTCAAGACTCAAATCTTTTTTTCAAGTCAGGAGAATCTTAAGTAGATGTCAATGCCCAGATCAAATAGCTAGTAAAAAGGAAAGGGCAGCTATGATAGAGGAGAAAACAGAATGGACAGTATAGAGAGGTTAACTATCAGTAGGGACAAGTATAGTAGATTTGTCAGAAGAGACAAAAGTCTAGTGGATTTGGAGTCTTACTCCTTCCCTGTCATTTACTGCTTCAGTGACATGAAGCAAATTTCTGAACTTGGCAGGGTCTCAAAGAAAATGCCTCGACATGGATGATCTCAAAGGTCCCTTTTCATTCTAAATCCTGTGCTATGGATCATCATTTCTAAGACTGTATGAAAGTATAAGAAAATAGATGTGAAGAATTATGGAAGAGGATACAAAACTAATAAATGAGGGCATTCATTCTCAGTAAACTGTGAATAGCAGAATCTAGAATATAAAAGAATAGAGGGAAAGAAGCACTGAACTTGAATTCAGAAAACTTTGGTTCAAGTACTCATACTTCTCAGCCTCAGTTTCCCCACCAGTAAAATCAGGAGGATGAAACACTTGTACTACCTAAGTCAAAGAATTGTTGTACAGAAAAGGCTTTGTAAAATGTAAAAATAAATATAACTATTAGTAAGATTGCCAAGATATAGACTGCCAAATTGAAATAAGACAGAATGAAATAAATTGCAGACTAGTTAGTTCTTCATCTTCATCTTATTCTAATACTTTTTTGTAGAATTGGAAAAATAGAGGAAGCAGATTATGTAAACATTTCTGAATTGGAAATTAATTCAAAAGTTACAGTGGAATGATGTATGACTGGGGACCCCAAGGAAGAAAAAAAAATTAAACTATAGTCTAAAATAACTGATAGTCAATTACTTAATTTATACTTTTCCCCCTCACAGAAGATCTTCTAGCAAAGGCAAACTTGTAGGGTATATAATTTCACGTAATAAAAACAACTTATTTACTTAGCAGCTAAGATTTTTCAGACTTTTTTTTTAGGTTTTTGCAAGGCAAAGAGGTTAAGTGACTTGCCCAAGGCCACACAGCCAGGTAATTATTAAGTGTCTGAGGAAAGATTTGAACTCAGGTACTCCTGACTCCAGGAGTGGTACTCTATCTACTTCACCACCTAGCCACACCTTCTTCAGACTTTTATTAAGCAACCAGCCAATTGTGGAAAATCACTTTTTTTTTTAGGTTTTTTTGCAAGGCAAATGGAGTTAAGTGGCTTGCCCAAGGCTACACAGCTAAGTAATTATTAAGTGTCTGAGGCCGGATTTGAACCCAGGTACTCCTGACTCCAGGGCCGGTGCCACCTAGCCACCCCCGAAAAATCACTTTCTTTATGAAGATATTTCCACCAGTTCAATGAATTAAATCATCACATATAAATCAAAAACAAGAAAACAAAGCTTGTCTCACTAGAAAGATCAGGATATCTGTTCAACCCAGATTTTTCCAAAATGTCTAGATGATGAAGGCTTCCTGTCATAAAACAAGCCTGAAGTGTTTGCCCAAGGCGTTATTGAGATTAAATTGTTTTCTGCTTCTAACACCTAGACAAAACTTTCCTGGGCAAAGAAGTATACAACAGGTAGAAAAAGAGAAAGTGAAAGAGTACTGAGATTCATACTTCCTCACTTAAAGTTATAAAAGTGATTCTTATTCAGGTACCAGAAGTTTTCTGAAATCCCATCCAATGTCCTCCTAAAGTCCAAACCCAATGACCTCTTCTCAATTTATATTCTCCTTGACCACTTTGCTGCCTTTGAGAAATTCAATGGCTTTTTTCTTGATATTCTCTTCTCAGTAGGTTTTTGGAAGTGTCCAAAATACAACTCATCTTTTCCAGTAACACCCCCCCCGCCGCCCCCCCCGCCCCCCCCCCCCCCCCCCGCCGTCACTGTAAAGGGCAGCCCTATCCTCCACCGCCTCATCATTTCTCCACTTTCAATCTATCCTTAAGGCCTGCAATTTCACCTTAGCAGCACCTCTCCAATTGGCCCTTGCTCTCCTCTGATACTGCCACTCCTGAGCAGGCCTTTATCACCTCATACTTGGATTACTGCCTTGGATTACTGCAGTAGCTACTGGTAAGGGCCACCTTACTCAAGTCTTTCAACTCTCCAAACCATTTTCTATTCAATCACCCAAGTGACTGTCCTAAAATAACCATCTGGTCATGTCATACCCCTCCCCCCCCTCAATAAACTACATTGACTCCCTATCACCTCCAGGATCAAAAACAAAATTTAATTTGACATTCAAAGTCCTTCATAATCACTTTACACCACCCCCTCACTCCAGTCTCTGATCCAATAACACAGGCCTCCTTGTGGTTACTCAAACAAAATGCTCCACCTCCCTGGAGAAATTTCTCTGGCAGTCTCCTTGCTCTCCTACGTGACCTCTTTCTCCTGGATTCCTCCAAGTTGCAACCAAAATTCTACCTTCTAGAGAAGGTTTTTCCTCATTCTCTCATAATTCCAGTGCCATCCCTCTCTTAATGATTTATTTATACTGCAAACAGCTTGTTTATACATTTTTGCTCATTATCTCCATTAAACTGTGGGCTTCTTGATCCCAGGAGCTATCATTTGCCTCAGTTTCCTCATTTGTAAAATGGGAAGAACAACAGCACCCATTTCCCAGGATTGTCATGAGGATCAAATGAGTTCATAATTGTAAAATACTTAACACAGTGCTGAATATTTACTGACTGAGATTCTGGGGTGGAAATATAATCCCAGGGGCTGCTAGGTGGCCCCAGTGGATAAAGCACTGGCCTTGGAGTCAGGAGCACCTGGGTTCAAATCTGGTCTCAGACACTTAATAATTACCTAGCTGTGTAGCCTTGGGCAAGCCACTTAAGCCCATTTGCCTTGCGGAAAAAAAAAAGAAAAAGAAATATAATCCCAATTCTAAATCGCCAACAAAAGACTTTTCCTGTAATTAACAACTCATGTTTTAAGGTTTACAAAGTACTTTTCCCACAACTCTGTGGGGCAGCAAGCACAAGCATCATTTCACTATATAGATGAGGGAATTGAGGCTCAGAAAGGTCAAAAGACTTAGTTATCCATAGTGACAAGGTAGAGTAAGGATTTGAATCCAGGTTTCTCCATTCTAAATCCAAAATTCTTTCTACTACATCTACATACTCTTCTACATACTATATCCTAATTTTTTTAAAAAGGCAGATATCTAGCATTAAATTTTATACAAATATGAAATAATGAATGCACTGCAATAACCTGGGGAGGCTGGCAGGGTAGCATAGCCCCTGCCCTCAAGAAGTTTACAGTCTAAGAAGGAGATGATGCATATTCAAAAACAAAAACAAATAAGATACATTTGTCTGAAGGCTAGACTTAGAGGATACAATTCACAACTCATCTAGTTTTTCTTTAAAAGTATTGGGATTGGGGGCAGGTAGGTGACACAATACATAGGGCTTGGGAGTCAGGAGGACCTGAGTTCAAATCCAGTCTTAAAACACTTAATAATTACCTAGCTGTGTGGCCTTGTGCAAGCCACTTAACCCCACTACCTTGAAAAAACAAACAATAACAACAAAGTATTGGAATCATCCAGGAGCCAAGTAAAGGTTAACTAAAGAGAACAAGATAGCCTTTGTCACAGCTTCCTTCAGGCTTCTGAAGAACAGCAGACAGTGCCAGGTAAAGTGCTCCCAAATAAATCTATGCCGTCAGTCTCAACTATGAAGACCTATGCCCTGTTGTGGCTAAGGAAACTTCTTTTTTGTTAAGTGTCAGATATTCCTCCAGTGTCTCCCACCTCATTCTAATTTCAAACCTGAGTCAATCTTTGTCTTTTACAAAATGGTCTAAATGGATAACAAAGGTACAAAGAAAATAATATGGAAGTTCAAGAAGAAAAGATGGGAGAGGGCAGCTAGGTGGTGTAGTGGATAAAGCACTGGCCTTGGAGTCAGGAGTACCTGGGTTCAAATCTGGTCTCAGACACTTAATAATTACCTAGCTGTATGGCCTTGGCCAAGCCACTTAACCACATCTGCCTTGCAAAAACCTAAAAAAAAAAAAAAAGATGGGAGGGTTTAGGGTTGAGTCTTAAAAGGGCTGTTAGGAATCCAATGAGGCAAAAAATAAGGAAGGGCTTTTCCCTTCCCTAGTACATTTTTAATAGATGGCATCAAAAAAATTCAATTTGAAAAAAATTTGGGGCACTTAAAGGACCTTAAGCTTCACTCTTCTGCAAAATCTACTCAAATGGAAACATCTCATTCCCTGCTGATTCAGGATGTTTGAGGAATGACTACTTCAAAAGTTGGTACTTGGAATTTGAAGGAGTCTACATCATATTGTATTCAACAAAGAATCAAGGGAATCCAGAAGAGAGAAACCTTTTCACCTGGTCCTACAGGAATAAAACAACAAGGCACAACAGGAAGAAACAAATTGTGTAATAAGTTTAGCAAGAGGCCAAAGAAAAGGGCCGAAACACACCCAAGCGTCTCCTTATTTTCCAACATTTGCCCTATGGCTGATGATTGCCATTTTGAGAATTCAATTAACATATATGATTTAATCTTTGAGGTTTCTTCAAAGGATGTAACAGTATACAAAGGACCAAGAGAATTTTAACTATTTATTTATTTTATTCCATGGAAGACTGTACAAGTAGTCCAGATTAAAAAACTGGTCAAACCAAAATAATATAAAATTTTCCTTCTTACACAACCTTTTCTGCAAAACAAATCAGAAAATGTCAAATTCTTAAAAGAAGAACCTAATGGCTCATGATACTTGAACAAAGTCTGTTGAGTGAATTCTAGCACAACATACTTTTTTTTAAATTTCATTCTTCTCTTTGCTTTTGTTCTGTTGTCATTTCCAAACATCAACCATTTTCTCTCTGATTACTGCTCCTAACTCCCACTAAGAATTTTACCTTGTAGTAAAGAAAAAGAGAATGGGAGAAAAACGATCCCTTGAGATAGCACATGCAACATTCTGTTCTGATAGTTCCTTACCTCTCTTTGGAGAAGAGTGTTTTCTCATCTATTTTCCAGCTCCAGGGTTGGTTACTGCAATTAATCTAAGTTTGGATGTCTTTTAGCACTTCTTTTTGTTTATATTTCAAAGGTAATTATAACAGGCATATTCTTGACAAAAAAAAAATGCTGATAAAGGAAGAATTCAACTCTTGGAGAGATACTATATTGTTTAATAAGCACTTGTCAGACCAGGAGAATTCTCCTTGTCTTTCTTTTGCATTTAGAGGGAAAAGACATCATTCTGACAATGTAAAAACCTGCATATGTAGCTAGAATAGAATGTAAATGAAATATGATCTGTAAATGACATTTTTATGCTTTCAGTTTTAAATGAACTTTTAAAAATATAAGCCTACTTATGACTTTTTTTTTTTTTTTTTTTTTTTAGTTTTTGGCAAGGCTAATGGGGTTCAGTGGCTTGCCCAAGGCCACACAGCTAGGTCATTATTAAGTGTCTGAGGCCATATTTGAACTCAGGTACTCCTGACTCCAGGGCCAGTGCTCTATCCACTGCACCACCTAGCCGCCCCCTGCTTATGATTTCTTTAACCTTCCAAAGTCTATTATCTACTAATAACTTCTACCAAACTTAAGATCTACAGTCATTGCACTGACCTCACTGTTGTATG
The DNA here is from genome assembly GCF_037893015.1 of Macrotis lagotis. Taxonomy (NCBI): domain Eukaryota; kingdom Metazoa; phylum Chordata; class Mammalia; order Peramelemorphia; family Peramelidae; genus Macrotis; species Macrotis lagotis. The sequence continues at coordinate 49,282,209 of NC_133658.1, forward strand.
CCTGTGAAACTTATACAGCAGACATGCATCCTGTTAGGAATTTGAATCGCTTCCATCTGAATTGTCTTAAGAAGATTCTAAAGATCACCTGGCAAAATAAGGTACCAGAAACTGAGGTCCTTTTCATGAGCTGAACTGCCAAGCATTCAAATTCTACTGGCCACATTGTTTAAATGCCAAATATACATTTTCTTAAAAAGATTATTTTAGGGAGAACTAATACAAGGCAAGAGCTCACAAGGAGATCAGAAGCATCAATATAAAGACACTCTCAAAGCCTCTCTGAAGAACTTTGGATTAATTATGAGACATGGAAGCTGCTGGCACAGGACCAAACAGCAAAATATGCCTTCATCTCCACTCCAACTAGGCATCCCACCCAGTGAGTGCGTATACTAGCATAGCAGGACCACTGTTAAGACTAAACTATTAAAGACTAGTTGCCATTCTTCATTGATTGGAGAAGGGAAGGAGTCAGCTTTTTCCCTTCCACTAAGAAACCAAAATACCCAAAACTGGCATATGCCTAGAATACTTCCAGCATACAAACCAGACAGTTATATCACTGAGATATGTATTCATTAGAACTGGAAACTAGACCAACTCTCACATTTTACAAAGACACTGACTCTTTGTTAGGAGAGAAGTCAAGTGATAGTTACCCAAAGTCACACCTGTGGTAAGCAGCAGAGACAAGCTTTAACCCCAATTTCTATGGCTCCAAATACAGTTCTCCTTCCACTACACCAAGTAGCAAGTGCCTAAATTAGGACAAGATCAGAAGGGCAAATCATTGTAATGGCCCATCAGAGCTGACATATCTACTTTGCCAGGCATGGAATAATGAACTAAACCTAGAACTAAAGTGGAGACAAATGGGCAGGGAAATCCCAAACTTTTTTCAAGGAGTCCAATCAGCTACTTGCTGATAGAAGTGGAAATGACCTGCCTCAGTGACTATCTAGGGCAAAGGCCATCTTTTCTTTTTTTCCTTGGAGCTTTGTATTCCTTACTTTTGTTTATTTATATTTAACATTCTTTTTGTTTTGAGCTCTATATTCTCTCCCTCCTACCTCTTCCCCACCCATTGAGAAGGGAAGCAACATGATAAATTTTATACATGTGAAGTCATGCAAAACATTTCATATAAGCCATACTGCAACAAAAAAATATAAAAAGGCAAGAAACATAAAGAAAGTGAAAAGAGTATACTACATTCTTAACTCAGAGCTCATCAGATCTGGAGGTGAATAGCATTTTTTAGCATGAGTCCTTAGAAATGTCAATGCCCATTGTAATGATCAGTGTAGTTAAGCTTTTCAGTTGAAAATCACTGTACAATGTTCTTCTAATTCTGCTCGTTCCACTTTGCATCAGTTCATATATGTCTTTCCAAGTTTTCCTAAACTATCTCCCTCATTATTTTTTATAGCACAATATAATATTAAATCATAATCATATAACACAATTTGCTTAGTCTTTCTTCAAATGATGGGCATCCCCCCAATTGCCAATTTTTTGTCACCATAATAAAAGGCTAAAAAGTCCATCTTTTCTAACATCGTTATTTCCCTGATGATGCTAGATATGGTTATGAATTATTTCAAAATCCAATGTCTGAGAACCAAAACCATAGATGACACATGGCACAATGGAAAAAATGCATTGTGAGTGAAAACTATAGGATGCAATAAACCACCCCAGAACAAGTAGCACAAAAAATATCAAGGAAAGAGATATGATAAGAAAAGGAAGCAGACTAATCCTACAGCAAGAAAAAGGGCTAACTTATGGCTTCCGGTGAGCAGTCAATTCTCTATGGAGAAATTACTTAAGGATAATTACAAGAATTCCAATGGGTGTGAAAGCAAGGAAAAGTGATGTTCTGCATTATTAAAGGGAATGCCTATACTTAGGAAAATAGAGATCTACCAAAGCAATGCCCCTACAGGGGATAAATGTTGAGGGAACTTTAAAAAAAAACTGAGGTCAAAAAAATGAAATTAAAAAAGAGTGAGGCTCTTGGTCAGAGTCAATTTGCAATTATACAGCTAATAAAGTAAGATCCTACCTATACAAAATGGCCCTCAGATCACTCTCATGAATCCCTATTTGAAGTCTTCCACTTTGTCAGAATTCCTCAGCATCACCTCAATACTATAATAATGGAAGAGAACAAAATTTCAGTAGTTTATGATGTTCCACTTTCAATATCACTCCCCTAGTTCAGGCCTTCTATCTTTTATGTTGCCAAAATAACCTTTTTAAACAGGAAACTAGCATACAAATGCAATGAAACATTATTGTGCAGTAAGAAATTAATTTAAGTAATACAGAGAAATACTTATGAATTGACATACAGTAAAATAAACTGAATCAGTAGAACATACACAATGATGACAATAATATAAACCAGAGCAACACCGAAAGGAAGCTGAATTCCTGAATCACGGGAATCAACAACGCTGACCTGGAAAACAAGTGATGAAAGGGTGCCTCTTTCCATCTCTGTATTACCCTTGCTTGTTAAATTTTATTCAAAACCTTTCATTTAGCTGTACCACACTAATTCCTGAGGCAAAGACAATGGTTATCTGATTAGCATCTGATCAAAATCTTTGACTCAATGATCTATTTCAGGTTATCAAGTTTCAGCTATTTTATTATCTCTGTTTTTACATATGAGGAATTTGAGGTTCAGAAAATGACTTGTCTAGGGTCAAAAAGATCAGACTACTTGTACTACCTAGCTCACAGGCATTAACTACATTGTAAGGCAGTTGTGGAAAAAACTGCTAAGTAAACCTTAAAACATTCTACAAATGTGAATAGTAATCACTCCAAGAAAAAAAAACCCAGATTACAAAAATATTTTTAGCAGCATTATTTATAATGACCAGAAACTGAAAACAACCTCAAAGTCCAAGATTAGAAAATGGTTAGACAAATTGTTTTACATTCACATAACAAAATACCTCAGGGCCATTAAAAATGATATATCCAATCTTATTGTCTGATCTTTTCATCTCTTATACTTTGTTTCTTCCTTAAGAATATGATTTCTCTCTTATCACACTCAATTTGGATCAATGTACAACATGGAAACAAACAAACAAAAAAAAAAAGATTTCAGATTGGGATATAGGAAAAAAGAAAAGGAGTGCTACATGCAGCTTTATGGATTTAGATATTGCTAGAGAAAATCAATTGCTTTAAATTATTGTGTTTAATGAAGTTCATTTTGGAACTAAAAACACTCATTTCCTTAGAAAAGGAGTTTTAAGTTCCTCATGAGAACTTGCAGAATTTTGCATTTAAGAATTTAAATCAAGAAATAAATAAATAATAAATGAAATACAAACTATTGCTTCTTTTAAAAAATGATATAGCCAAATACAAAGGCATATACAAAAATAATTTTAAAAAGTAGAGAAAACATTCAGGAAAACTATATATATCTATATATGTATCTATATCTATATCTATATCTATATCTATATCTATTATCTATATATATACTCTATCATATGTATAGATGTAATTTATTTATAATTATTTTTATATACCAAAATATGTTATACCAAAGGAATGGCAATGAACAGAAGAGAACACAGAGAAAATAACAGAAAAGTTGTTTTAAAAGACATTCAAAATTGTTTTTATTGTTAAACTTAAAAATTAATTTTTAGCAATTTAAAATTTTTTGCTTGGTTTTTAATATACAATTATAGGGGCAGCTAGGTGGTGCAGTGGATAGAGCACTGGCCCTGGAGTCAGGAGTACCTGAGTTCAGATCTGGCCTCAGACACTAATTACCTAGCTGTGTGGCCTTGGGCAAGCCACTGAACCCCACTGCCTTGCAAAAACTAAAAAAATAAAAAATACAATTATAAATAGAACTTTTTCCTAAAAATAAAGGTGAGTTTACAAATCTATCATTGTTGTGATAATGTAAAGGGGGGAAACCCAAAGGAAACAACAAAAAACTATTTAAGTCTGAATCCCTCAAAAAAAAAAACCCTTGGGAGCTGGCATCAATGATTCAGCCTTTCCAATAATTTTCACACTTAGATAGCTATCTCCCTTTATGCAGATGTTGCCTCCCTTTTTCTTCCAGGACCTGCCCCCCCCCAAATCTTGGTCAATCTGCAAACATTTTTATAACCTGATGACCTTTGTACTTGTAAGGCTGATGACCTTGAATCAGTTTATGTTACGTAAAGTTATAAGATAGTATAAATAAAATCTTAGAAATAAATTATTCTGCAATCAAGACTGATAATTACGAAAGACCAAAAAGTCATTGACCTATTCATTAATGACTCATTGAGTCAAGAAGTCAAGGGGTTTATAAAACATCTCTTGGGGCAACCGTTTTTACGAAGCTCAACAACCTTGTACAGGACAGATGGGAATTTGATGACTGTCCTTATTTTTTCCTAACTGCTCCAAAAACTAAAAACGACAAATAGGATGTATACTTTCAGACTACAAACTGTACAGAAAGTATTGGGATGAATGGTCATAAAAGGGATTAGCACTATAAGGACTGACATAATCAATCCTAGGAAAAAAGATTCTTACTAGGAAAATAAAAGGAAATTGTGAACAATTTCAGAGAAAGTGCTTAGACAAACCCTGCTTCACAGCACCATCTGTTGATTACTCCATGTGTCTGTATACAAACTCCCTGAAGAAATTCTCTAGGAGCAGAGGGAAAAAATTGTGTCTCCCTAGAAGGACAACACTCAGAAATGAGAGGTTCCAGAGACTTTGCTAGATCAAATACTGCCAAATGTTTAGAATATTACAGAAACACCCAAGCACCAAATGGCACTCAAGTGACTTGAAGGAACTCAGGGGTGAAATTATTGAACTGTGGCCCAAAATATACAACAATATAGCGCTACAGGATCAAGCACTAAGATTGCCAAAGAGACCAGGGAATAACATGCTAAGAGAAACTGGCAAAAATTTTTTAAAATGAGAGGTGGGAGAATAGGATCATCAAGGGAGACTTGGTTCATGTAAGAGAAATAATACCTGTTCAATTTATTCTAATGTTTTTAATGAAGAAAATGTTTAGAGGCTATAATCTTTTATATAAAAATAAACTTTTAAAAAATCTCTGACAAGTTTCCATATCTCAAATAACTCACCACCTCTGAGAAAAAGGGGAAACTCTGGAAAAGAATACAGAAATGGTAGAAGCTGGGTACAATGGAATGATGGAATGTGAACCCCAGTTTTATAACCACAGATGAGTCATCTCACTTGTTCTAGGTCTAGGTCTTCTCATACTTAAGAAGGGGTAAATAGAGTGCCCTCTGAGGTCCCTTTCAACTCTAAATATATGAACCAATAAAGGATTACCATAGTCTGGAGTTAACATAGACAATAATAAACACTCACTTACATATCATTTTATGATAAAGTCTGCAAATAACATTAAAATTAGAATGTGTGAATTGGGATTCAGGAGACCTATCATCTGTAGTACCTCACAAGTTCTCAAGGCCTCAACCTCACATTTAACTGGAAATAAGACTTATCCTAACTACACATCATAGGATTGTGAGGAAGACAGAAGTTTAGGTCTATATATGTATACATCAATGTGAATATATAAATACATGCTAATCTTGTCTGGATCATTTCAGTTTTTGCATATGGGCTATAGGATCAAGCCCTAAAATTTAACTGATACCTCAGGCTAGTGTGAAAATGACTCTGGATTCTCAAAGACCGACCAGGCAGGCCAGCAAAGGCCAAGCTCTAGAAGGTCCTACCAAAATCTGGAAAGGTTTCTCATGTAGGACTTGTGGTGAATTCTGCATCTGTTGTCCCAGGAGTGACTTCCATTAAGTTCAGAGGCTCAGCAACAAAGTGACTACAGGGTGATTAGTGCTTTGGTCAAAATTAGGAAAGACATCTATCATGTTATAGAGACTGGGATCTGTGTCAGTCACAATATAACAAAACTACTGTGCTTTAACATGTGAGTGTATATCATGCATATATATTCCTTTTTAGTAAATGGAAGTACTTTGGAATTTAGACTTTATAAATGATTTTAATTCTTGATTTTGTTTTTGATGAAATTATTGCTTTTCCAATTTTCACAACTAGTGTTTCTGATAAAGAAACTCATTTCTAAAACACACAGAGAAATGAATCATGAGCAGGCAGACTTCAGAAAAGTCAGGACAGACTTGTATGAACTGATCCTGAGTGAAGTGAGCAGTCAGGAGAACATTGTATACTCTAACAGTAATATTGTAGGTTGATCAACTCTGATGATGTTCAGTGATCAAGATGAACAATCCTGAGGGCAACTAGGAGGCACAATGAATAGAGCACCAGCCCTGGAGGCAGGAGAACCTGAATTCAAATCTGGCCTCAGACATTTAATAATTGCCCAGCTGTGTGACCTTGGGCAAGTCACTTAACCCAACTGCCTTAAATAATTTTTTTTTTAGATTTTTGCAAGGCTAATGGGGTTAAGTAGCTTGCCCAAGGCCACACAACTAGGTAATTATTAACTGTCTGAGGCCAGATTTGAACTCAGGTACTCGACTCCAGGACTGGTGCTCTATCCACTGCGCCTCCTAGCTGCCCCAAATAAAAAATCTTTTAAAAAAAAAGAACAATCCTGAAACTTATTATGGAAAATGCCATCCATACCCAGAGAAAAAAGTATAGAGTTTGAATGTGGAACAAAGCTTTCTATAATATTCACTTTTTAAAACTTCTTTCATACTGTTTGTTTCTCTCTTATGACTTCCCCCCAAGTTCTAATTCTTCTTTCAGAATATGACTAATATAGAAATATGTTAAACATGACTGTACATGTTCAACCTGTTCAGACTGTTTGTTACTATAGGAAGGTAGGAGGAAAAAAAGAGAGTGGCAGAAAAATGTGGAATTAAAAAGCCTGTAAAAGGATGAATGTTGAGAACAATCTTTGCATGTAATGGGAAGAAATAAAATGAAAGCTTCCTTGGAAAAAAAATTATTGGGCTTATCCACTTCAACATGGGATTGTACCAAAAAAAAAAAAGAAATTATTGCTTTTCATAAAATTTTTTATGTTGAAATAATGCAATTTAAAAGTTTCTCTAAAACCTTCTGCTGAATATAGAGTCAACTTAAACAAAGAAGAGAAACTACTCTAAAGGTCCACAAGAAAGCACTTTCTTTCTATCTGAGGCCAGAAGGGGTCACTTAAAACCTTATACTGTTAGATGTAATTTAAGTGGTACATCTTACCCTATACCAAAGTCAAAATGGGTACAGGATTTAGACATAAAGGCTGATATCATTAACCAATTAAGAGAACAAGGAATAATTTATCTGTTAGACGTATGGAGAGGGGAGAAGTTTGACCAAACAAGAGAAAGAGATAATTTATAAAATTGAAAATGAATCATTTTGATTACATCAAATTAAGAACTTTTGTACAAATAAAACCAATGCAGCTAATATCAGGACTTCAGAAAACTGGGAAAAAATTTTCACTCCAAGTGTTTCTGATAAAAGACATATCTAAAATATAAAGAGAACTAAGTCAAATTTATAAGAATACATGTCATTCCCCAATTGATAAATGGTCAAAGGTTATGAACAGTAATTTTCAGATGAAGAAATTAAAGCTACCTATTGTCATATGAAAAAATGCTCCCTATCATTGATTAGAGAAATGCAAATTAAACCAATTCCAAAGTACCGCCTCACAACTATCAGATTGGTCAATATGACAGAAAATGATCAATGTTGGAGGGGATACGGGAAAACTGGCGCACTAATGCATTATTGGAAGAGTAGTGGACTGATATAACCATTCAGAAGAGCAATCTGAAACTATACCCAAACAGCGATAAAACTGTTATAGACTCTCTGATACACTAATACCACTACAGGTCTGTATCTCAAAGAGATCATAAAAAAAGGGGAAAAAAAATCCAGTGTACCATATTTATAGCAGTTCTTTTTGTAGTGGCAAAGAAGTGAAAAACAAGGGGATGTACATCCATTGGGAAATGGCAAATTATGGTACAGGACTATGGTAGAAAAACTAAGAAATCATGAGCAGGCAAACTTCAGAAAAGTCTGGAAAGACTTGCATGAACTGATGCTGAGTAAAGTAAGCAGAACCAGAAGAACACTGTATACACATGAACAGGATCATTGGGTGATGATCAACTATGATGGACTCAGCTCCTCTTGGCAGTTCAGTGATCAAGGACAATTCTAAAAGACTTGTGTTAGAAAATGCCATCCACATCCAGATAAAAACTCTGGAGTCTGAAAGCAAACAAAAGCATACTATTTTCACTTTTTAAAACTTGATCTAAGGTTTCTCATTGCCCCCCTTTAGTTCTGAGTCTTTTTATCATAAAATGAGTAATATGGTATTATGTTAAACATGATTATACATGTATAACATATCAGATTACTCACTGTGTCATGGGAGGGGTGAAGGGACAAAAAAATATGGAATTCAAAGCTTACAAAAAGATGAATATTAAAAACTTTTTTTCATGTAATTGAAAAAATAAAATAACATCCAAAAAAAGAATTTAAAATTTTATCTTAATATATCAAAACTATCAGAAATTTAGCTCCTTGCTATTCCATTACCCACATTATACATTCCCATGTCTAATGTACACATGAATTTTTCTGTTTCAATGGTTGCCAGAAAACTAGAGGGAAGCCCTACAGCCTACTAAAGAAAGGGAGACACAAGGTGGGGTCTCAATCTTTACCTAAATAAATGAGATCAGTGGATTTTCTACCTGGAAATTGGTCTAAAAAGATGCTGAAGTTTCTAGTATCTTTTTAATCTATTGAGAGTACCATGGAGAGGAACTCTGCACCTCAGTGGAGCCTCTTACAACACAGAACAGGCTGAAAGAGTTTTTAAAAAAGAAATGGGAAGGGCAGCTAGGTGGCAAAGCACCGGCCTTGGAGTCAGGAGTACCTGTGTTCAAATCCCGTCTCAGACAGCTGTGTGGCCTCGGGCAAGCCACTTAACCCCATCTGCCTTGCAAAAAAAAAGAAAAAAAAAGAAATGGGGTGTGTCATACACACTATTACAGCCTCCAAAGGCTCAAATAGAGGCTCAGTAAAAAAACAGAGAACCACATATGGGTGGCCATGAGCAATGTATATAGCACATTATCAAAAAGACTCCCAGTTAGAAAAGATGTGAGAGAGACATATATGAAAAAAAAACAAGGAAGAATAAACAAGTAGATATTCATGAACTGTCAAGAGATTTAAGGAAGGTCCCTCACACATTGGTTTTACCTCCTCCCTCCCGAAAAGGACCAGGAAAAGCTTTGAACAAGACACATACAAAATAGGCAGGCATGGATAGGTTACAATTTGCATTGCTTATGGAATGCTGAAAATGAAGAATATGAATGGTGAAGAGTACTAATCCATTTGAAAAGTAGAATGATGTTATAATATGGGGTATCCTAAAAGCTGTCTTACTACAGTTTTAAGTTTTAATAATTTCAGAAGAATGAATGCTACAAAATTATAAATACATTAGAAAGTTTAATTATTTAAATTTCTTTTACACAGTTAGTTTTGTGAATTTTAAAGGAAATTTTAATAAGACATGGTACCTTATCATTAGGCACTGCATGTGTGATAATTACTGAAGAACAAGGCTTTAAAAAGTGATTTGCAGGGGGCGGAGCCAAGATGGCAACAAGAAAAAAGTGATTTGCAAACCATAAAGAAGTTCAGTATCATTAAAAAAGTTATATTTGCTACCCTCATACTTTCATCAATGATCAATAAAGGTATGGACTATTCTCTATGCCAAAAGGGCAACAGAAATATACATACCCTTTGATCCAGCCATACCACTACTGGGTCTATACTAAGAGATGATGAAAAGGGTAAAAATATCACTTGTACAAAAATATTCATAGCAGCCCTGTTTGTGGAGGCCTTCAATTGGGGAATGGCTTAACAAACTGGTATTATTCTAATAGACTAACACTATTGTTCTATTGGAAACCAGGAGGGATGGGAATTCAGGGAAGCCTGGAAGGATATGCATGAACTGATGCTGAGTGAGATGAGCAAAACCAGAGAAACACTGTACATTCTAACAGCAACAAGGGGGGTGATGACCATCCTTGACGGACTTGCTCATTCCATCAGTGCAACAATCAGGGACAATTTTGGGGTAACTGTGATGGAGAATACCATCTGTATCCAGAGAAAGAACTGTGGAATTTGACCAAAGACCAAAGACAATTACCTTTAATTTAGGAAAAAACATTATCTTATTATGTAATTCTGCTATCTCTTATACTTTATTTTTCTTCCTTAAGGATATGATTTCTCTCATCACATTCAACTTAAATCAATGCATACCATGGAAACAATGTAAAGACTAACAGACTGCCTTCTGTGGGGGGGGGGGGGAAGATTAGAGGGAAAATTGTAAAACTCAAAATAAATAAAATCTTAAAAATTTTTTTTAAAAGGTATGGACTATTCTCATAAAGACGTTTGTTAGAGAGATGAGAAAGTAGGCATAAGAATTAGTATTACTGATAAAACTGAAAAAATTCAAATTAATATTATCTCTAGTTTTTACAGTATGTTTAACTGATTTTATGCTATATTAACTTTATAACTGAGTCAGCTTTTCCTGAGTTGCCTTTTAATTGTAAGTTAATTCGTTATCAACTCCCAAAGGTATACCATACATTTTACAATTAAGGAGGGTCTAATCTCCCTAACAAACCCTACTATAACCAGTGAATCTGCTATCAGTTATCCTAACAAAGTCTGCAAGATCCAGATGGATACATCAACAAATCATTCCTTACTTATCAAAGAAGGGTGGTCACTAGCCCCTTTCTTTAACATAACCAATCAGGTTGTCCATACCCCAAGGGTCTGGTGCCCTGTAACCAATAGTATTCTTCCCCAACTCCCTACCTCTGTACTCCTTAACCTTGAACATGCCATTGTATCCCAGGAGAATTCAAAGTTGCAAAGAACACTTATGAATTGGTATTCCTAGCACCCAGTCCAGTGGGAGACCTATAAGAGATTCTCAATAAATGTTTGTCCATTGACTAGTTCTGTATCTACCAGACCTGCTGGGGGGAATGTTTTTCACCTTTTTTTGTGTCATAGTTCTTTTCTATATTAAGGTTGGCAAACCCTACCTCAAGGTCACTATTGACCCAATCTATTGGTTACTGCTAGCCTAACTAATAAATTGATTGTGCTCAGACAGACCACTGTATCTCAGTTTGCCTTCATTTTCAAATATAACATTATTTTCAGTCCCCTTTGAGAGAGGGCATTGCATTTTTCTGTTCTCTTGCTTTCTTTCAGCAATACTAAAAATCAACATTGATTGCCTTCAAAACTTTCACCTCCAACAAGGATTTCTTCTCTAAGTCTTCTCAATTTAAACTTTCTAAGTGCTTACTTCTCCAACAGCACACAGGATGGATGCAGTGATTCCACTGTCATTAATGAAAATATAGCAATATAAATCCTACCTCTTCTGCATCATTCAGACTGTCACCCTCCTTCCAGGTATCATCTCCAGTATTTTCGCTTTGAGGACAGTCTTGCTAACAGTTTTCAGCAAACTGACCTTCTCTTCATTGGCTTTCTGAAGTTTTTCCAAAATGGCAAACATCCCATAAAATACTGCTTCCCAGATTTTCTGCAGAATGACAAGCCATCCAACTAGTATCCTTCTGGCTACCACATTCCCTGGCTAGTGGAATTCCGGCATCTACCATCTCAGGCCATTTCTGGGCTCTCTAGGCCTACTCACTATCACATTTATTTTTAAGTCAGATTAACTCCTGGTGCTCTAGAAGAAGTGCTTGCTTGCTCAATGTGAAGTCAAAGGACCTGAGCTCAAATTCCAACTGCTACTCAGTGACATGGTTGACCCTGGGTCTCCATGTCCTCGGCAGCAAAAAAGATATGGCTAAAAAGTAGATGACTTCAAGTCATTTCTGTCTTAAACACCTACAATCTCTGACCTTTGATAAGAAATTGCTATAGGCAGAATCCAAGTCTCTTCTTTGAAGCAGTTCCCATTTCTCAGTGGCAAGTTTGTTCAGACAGGCCAAATGAATCTCACACCTCCTCTTAGCTGGCAGTCACCCAGTCAGGTGAGGGGTGCTTGAGGACCACCATGAGGGGAACTGTGATGCTAGAGAAAGATTTAATAGAGATTAGATGTGGGAGATGAATGAAAGCAAAGGATTAAGAGTGGCTTTGAGGGTGATTTTTAGGTTGAAAATCTGATTAAAAGGACCACACACACACACACACACACACACACACACACACACACACACACCCCTTGGAATCTTTGGTTTCCTTCAATAAAAAGCTCAAGCACAGTCTATACCCAAAGAACTTTTCTTGATCTTCTCAGCTGTTAGTTTACTCCCTCCCAAAACTAACCAATACTAATTTTGAAAACATTATGTCTAGGCTTTTATTAGGTTAGAAGCCTCCTTCAGGCCAGGGGTTGTTCCATTGCAGAAAATGAATTGGAAGAACATACTGTCATACTGTATGGTTTTATAGATAGACAGAAAGATAGATAGATATGTTATATCTAATGTTGACCTCTGAAGGGGAGGTTGAGAGAGAGGAAGGGAGACAACTGAAAAATATAACCAAAAAAATAATAATTTAAAAAATAAAGATCAGGAGATAAAACAAGTATTTTGTTATTTTGTTAAAGTTAACAAGTTCAAATGAAATTTCAGGTATTTTGTAGTCAAATAGTTTATACCAGTTTTATTTAAGAGAAATGCTTTTTTTGGTGCTCTATCAAAATGTCTGTCAAACATATTTAATCAAACTTGTGGGTAACATGGTGGTAATGCTGCATAGATTAAATAGAAGCAAAATAGAAATACCAAAATGAAGCAAAAAAAATCTTAGAGGTCATCCTGTCCATGACCCTCATTTTACAGATAAATAAACAGATCCAGCAAAGTTAAGCTCCTTGCCTAAGAGCACCTAGGTATAAAGAGACAGAATTTGAATCTAAGACTTAAGCAAGACTAGCCAGAATCATAGGAAAGAACTATTAGCAAGCACTTCAGGGAAATCAGCAGAGTAAAAGCATGTGGGGTTGAAAATCTTAGAGACCCTGGCTTTCATACTAGCTACCACTGACTTTGGACAAGTTACTTCATCTCTCTGGGTGACAATTTCCTCAACTGTTCAAACAAAGGGTTAGATCTCAGGATCTGTCCCAAAAAACCTAAGTAGCTTTCTAGACCAGCAAGGTGTGTGGGAAAACAAGGACCCAACCTGTCCTGGTCTATAAAACCCCTATAAGGAGTTCCTTCCCCAATTACAAAGTTAATCAAAGCAGGAATAGGTCGAAGGAAAGCCAAACTGCAAAGGGAAAAGGTGTTTTGTTTCTACAGTCCTTAAATTTCATTCTTCAACCTATAAAACATACTGGAGCATGACTCCTTTGTACTTTTGGGGAAACTCAGTATTATTTCTAACATATAAAGTATTTCCCAAGTTTGTGTTGAAATCACCTATGGCAGCTGCCACAACAAATATAAAATCACTAAAAGCAAATTAGATTTATCTAATCCAAGTTTCATCATTAAAGCAGTAACATAGCCTTAACCCCAGTTTCCTCATCTATTTAAATAGGAATAAATTTGGCACCTAGAAATGAAATAACAAACATTTTCTGAGATTAGGACATCATACAAGTATATTAAATGGTACTCATCATTAGATGTTCATTTCGAAAAGTGAATTTACTGACAAACTGTGTAAAACTGTAAAACTTAAGTGTTAAAATTTTTCTAGAATCAGGAAGTAGAAAGTGCATTCTCAGACCTTAAATGAATTACCAGAAAAAATATTTCCATTCTGCCTGCTCTAGAAAGGGAGCAAAGAGAGCTCCTTATAGAGCAAAGAATCTAAAATTAACCAGCAGAAATAGTTACCCTTGGTGACATCTTTTATTATCTTTTCAAATGAAAATGAGCCCTTCTCCAATTTTTTTCCAGAGTACTATCAGACCTCTTTTTCCTTACCTGTAAAACAGAAAGTTGTAATAATAGCACCTATTTACCAAATAAGTGCAAAGCACTTAGTACAGTTACTACATGAATTAGAATATAAGCTCCCTGAAGACCTTTTTAAAGAAAATTTTTATCTCCAACTTTCAGTATTAAATTACACATTGTTAATGAATGGCATCCATATAATACTTCTTCATTTACTCCTTAGAATAACCCTGTAGGGTCAGTAACTTATTTCCATTCTATAGATAAAAGAAAGCAAGGCTCGAGGAAGATACATCAGTTGGAGCAGACAAGGTCAGCTTGAGCCAATGCTGGGATCCCCATTTTACAGATGTGCCCAGGAGGATCCCACTGCTGGTGAGGGTCTGAAGCTCAGTTTTAACTCAATTCTCTTAGTGATGCCCACTTTAGGGGCGGCTAGGTGGCATCGGCCCTGGAGTCAGGAGGACCTGAGTTCAAATCCGGCCTCAGACACTTAATCATGACCTAGCCGTGTGGCCTTGGGCAAGTCACTCAACCCCAATGCCTTGAAAAATCTAAAGACCAGAAACCAGCCCGTTTGCAGAAGAGGCAGCGGCGGCTCGCCCGCAGAGGTGGGCCCTGGTTTCAGGCGCGGACTGAGGCTGCGTGAGGGGGTCCGGGGCCTGGCCCGGCTCCTGCGGGCCTCCGTGCCGGTGGTCACCGGGGGAAGGCCGGCCGAGAGGCCCTTGGTGGAGGCGGATGTCACGGGGGGCTCGGCAGGACTCGAACTCGGCTCCCCCAGGGCCCCCGAAGCTCCCCCATCCAAGGCGCTGCCCGGGGGCCCCCGCGCGCGGCCGCCCCCAGCCCGCCCCGGGCCCCACCTCGCCCAGGAAGGGGGTGACGTCGTAGACTCGCCCGTGGATCACGAGCCACATCTCCTGCTCCGAGTTGCGCTTCGCCACCTCCTCGAGCCGGTAGTAAGTGGCCTCGGCCTCGGGCTCCGTCCCCGCCATGCCGCCGCCGCCGCCGCCGGCCCGGGCCGCCATCGAGAGCCGCCCCGCCTCCCGGCCGCCGGCGCGCGCTCACGTGGCGCGCGCCCCGCCCCCGCCGGCTTCCGTAGCCGCCCGCCCCCTCCCGGGGCGCCGGGCCGAAGCCAATGGCAGCCGCGGACAGGCGGTGGGCCGTTCTCTCTCCGCCAATGAAACGCCAAGCCGAGCCCTGACCCGGACGGGGGCGAGCCCGCAGGTAAAGCGGCCCGACTCGACCGCGAGGCGCGCCACTTCCGGACGACCAATCGGGAGTGCCCCCGGCTCCCGCCCGACCAATGAGAAGCCGCGATGCCGAGCCGCTTAGCATAGGGGGAGAGGAGGGATGCGGAAGGAAAGGTAGCCGGCTCCCGGGGCGCGCCGCGCGTTCCCGCGGCCCGGCTCACCCGCCCAGTTCATCCCTCCGAAAGCACCGGGCCGCCTCCTGGCCTGGACCCCTGCGGAAGGGCCGAGGTCGTGACCCCACGCCCGGGCGGATGGAGGGCCGCCCACGTGGAGGGGCCGCGTTTTCTTTTAGAATAAGACACTCTAATAATAATGATGATGATGATGATGATGCCCACGTGGAGGGGCCGCGTTTTCTTTTAGAATAAGACACTCTAATAATAATAATGATGATGATGATGATGATGCCCACGTGGAGGGGCCGCGTTTTCTTTTAGAATAAGACACTAATAATAATGATGATGATGATGATGATGCCCACGTGGAGGGGCCGCGTTTTCTTTTAGAATAAGGCTCTAATAATAATAATAATAATAATAATGCCCACATGGAGGTAGCCGTGTTTTCTTTTAGAGTAATAAACTAAAGTAAAAATAATAATAACAGCAACAGCTAGTTAATACTGATGATGTATGAGATCTAGGAGATCGCCACGGGAAAAGACCTGGATTCCAAGTCTCCCCTTTGGTGGGATCTCATGCCCAGATCCACAAGGTTAGACTCCAGAGCATCCAGACCCTGGAGAAAAAAAATTATGTCCTTATTTTTCACCAACTTGTCATTGAAATTTATCATCTCCTTTCCTTGTGGCTGAATGTAAACCACGAAGCACCACTCTGAGAAAGGAGGCTGGGGGGAGGCTAGGCTAGGTGGCACAGTGGATAGAGCACCGGCCCTGGAGTACCTGGGTTCAAATGCGGACTCAGACACTTAATAATCACCTAGCTATGTGACCCTGGGCAAGTCACTTAACCCCCTTGCTTTGCAAAATTAAAAAGCCCTTAAAAAATTTTTTTAAAAAGGGCCATGATATTAAAAATAATGGAACACAGGTAGACCAGCATCAGAAGAGGAGGTTCCTGGACCTGAAGTTATTTATCTTGTCCATCAAAATTTCCTCCCACTTCATTTAAATGGATGCTTTAAAGTCTTGGGCAGGAGTTCTTTCCTCACATCCCCATGAAGTTGTTTTTTTTTTAAAGATTTTATTTATTTTGAGTTTTACAGTTTTTCCCCTAATCTTACTTCTCTCCCCCCACCCTCCACAGAAGGCAATTTGCCAGTCTTTACATTGTTTCTGTGGTATACATTGATCCAAACTGCATGTGATGAGAGAGAAATCATATCCTTAAGGAAGAAACATAAAATGTAAGAGATAGCAAGATCAGACAATAAGATAGCAGTTTTTTTTCCCCCCTAAATTAAAGGTAATAGTCTTTGGTTTTTGTTCAAACTTCACAATTCTTTCTCTGGATACGGATGGTATTCTCCATCGCAGAGAGCCCCAAATTTTCACTGATTGTTGCACTGATGGAACAAGCAAGTCCATCAAGGTTGATCATCACTGCCATGTTGCTGTTAGGGTGTCCAGTGTTTTTCTGGTTCTGCTCATCTCACCCAGCATCAGTCATGAAGTCGTTTTTGACCAGAGTCTGACTCTTAACACTATTTTGGGATTTCCTAAGTAAATGAGTACAAATACTATTATCTCTACTTTGCAGACTGGTAAAGATTAGGTGACTTGCCCAGACTTGAAGCTTGTATCAGTGCTGAGATTTGTGTTCCCTCCCTCAGGCCTTGGCGTCAGAGAATCTACAACAAGAAGGTACATTTCAAACAGATTATCATTTTGAATTCTTTGATCGATGGAGGACTGGAGAAGAAAAGTGATATGCCCAAGGTCACACAACTCATAAGAATTCAAGCCTTCTGATTGGAATATTAAATATTCCTTACAACACAGCTTTGCTTCCTCTATTTTTTTTTTTAGCTGGAGCCCTAAGGTCAGCATTTGGAAATTTAAAGTTTAGTAACTTCATTGTGCTAAGCTTTTCATTTAGCCTTGATGATATCTCTGCCTTGCCACAATTTAGGAAGGATATTAATAAGCAGAAATTCCAGAGGAAAATAATCATGATGATGAAGAGTCTCCAGTCTAAGCCATATTGGATCAATGGAAGAAACTGGGAATATGAAGAAAATGAAAGGAAAAAAATGAAAAATGAAAGAATGAAAGAAAAAGAAAGAAAAAAACTCATGACATGAGAACCAAAAGTAACTGAATATTCATATGTATGTTTGCAAATGGTTGCCATTCATAGATTTATGTTCATTTGCCTTCTTTAAATAAAATTTTCTCCTTGGGGGAAGGATGTGAGTTAGTCCAATTCAGGATCTCCAAGAATGGAAATGCAGTCCCATAAACCTTAAATGAAACTCTAGTGATTATGATACCATACAAACCACCAGTGGTACATATGTATGAACAAGGTACAAGAATACATCTACTAGTCAGCTTCTCTTGACACATCTTCTCAGCTGTTCTCTCTGTTTTCTGAGAGACAGAGCAACACATATGTATTATCCAAAAAATCAACCCCGCCAAGAACTATGGACTAAATTCAAGTGGCAATTGAAGCCAGCATGGTTTTATACATGGCCTTACTGGCCAAAGGGACTAAATTAAATGCCTTTGTCAAATGTACCAACCTAGGACTGGCAGAAATCAGGCATGTTTTAAATATACCAATCATGAGTAAGCCAAGTAAGGCTTTGACTCTACTCAGGGATACATCAGTCAGTCCTTCTCTATATCTTTCTTTTCTCTTTGAAAGGCAGGACCTGTCTGGTATAAATACGCTAGGGTCACAGAGTCAAATGAAGACCTATACCCTGAACTAAGAAATTCTTAACATGTTTTTGTCTTGTGCACCACTTTGGTAAACTTATAAATCACTTCTCACAATAGTTCTACATTCTTTATAGTTCATGGACCCCCTGAAATCTATCCATGGACTGCAAGAACCCTCCTTTTATCCTTTTATTATGACATGATTTCCAGGTCATTTACCATCCTAATTGCCTTTCTCTGAATCTTCCATTTTGTTACTGTCCTTTTGGTAATAAAGAGACAAGAATCTTGGAGTTAGAATGTACCTGAGGTCATCAAATGAAACAAGGTAATATATAGTCAAAATAGTGGGCCAGTCTTGGGTGTCAAAAGACCTGGGTTCAAGACATTACTGTAGTACAAGTCCATTAGCATCTTTTTTTAAAAAAATAAATTTTTTATAACATGTAAAGATAGTTTTCAACAATCTTTGAGTTCCACATTTTTCTACATTTCTCACTTTACTCCCTCCTCCCTTTGACAAAGAACAGTCTAATATAGATTATACATGTATAACTATGTTTTGTTTTGTTTTGCAAGACAATGGGGGTTAAGTGACTTGCCCAAGGTCACACAGTTGGGTAATTATTAAAGTGTCTGACGTTGAATTTGAACTCAGGTCCTCCTGACCCCAGGGCCAGTGCTCTATCCACTGTACCACCTAGCTGCCCCCCCCATGTATAACTGTGTTAAACATAGTTCCATCTTAATTATGTTGTGAAAGAAGGAGAAAAACACAAAGGAAAAAACATGAGAAAGTAATGAATCATAAAACAAATTTTAAAAATTGAAAATTGAAAGTTTTGGTTTGCATTGTCTTCATAGTTTCTTCTCTGGAAATGGATGATATTTTTCCTTGGAATTTTCTTTGAGTAGTGTAATGCTGAGAAGAGCAAGTGATCATTACACAGTGTTGTTAATGTGTACAATATTCTTCTGGTTCTGCTCACTTCACTCAGCATCAGTTCATGCAAATCACTGGATTTTTTGGAAGTCTGCTCACTCATGTTTTCTTACTAAAATACTATCACATTCATATACTACAATTTGTTCAGTCCTTCCTCAATTGACGGGTATCTCCTCAATTTCAAATTCATTGCCTCCACAAAAATAGCTGCTAGAAATATTTTTGTATAAGTGAGTTTTTTTACCCTTTGTTGTGAACTCTTTGGGATACATTTCTAGTAATGGTATTGCTGGATCAAAGGGTCTGCACAGCTTTATTGCCTTTTGATCAGAGTTCCAAATTGCTTTACAGAAAGATGGGATCAGTCCACAACTCCACCAACAATGCATTTAGTATCCTAGTTTTCACATATCCCCTCCAATATTGATCATTTTCCCTTTTTTATCGTATTGGCCAATCTGATGGGTATAAGGTGGTAACTTCAGAGTTGTTTTAATTTGCATTTCTGTAATCAATAATGATTGGGAGCATTTTTTCATATGACTATAGATAGCTTTGATTTTTTTCATCTGAGACTTGCCTGTCCATACCCTTTGACCATTTATCAATTGGGGAATGTAAGTCCATTAATTTCTTGAGCTTCAGTTTCCCTTTCTGTAAAAAAGGATAATCATATATATATATATATATATATATATATATATATATATATATGTAGGTAGTAGGTAGCATATATATATGCTACCTACTTCATAGAAATATAATGAGAGAAGCACTTTTTAACTTTAAATTACTATATAAATCTTAGTTATTATAGTGACTTACCATTCAAATTACTAAAAAAAAAAAAGGGGCAGCTAGGTGGTACAATGGATAGAACACTGGTCCTGGAGTCAGGAGTACCTGAGTTCAAATCCAACCTCAGACACTTAATAATTACCTAGCCATGTGGCCTTGGGCAAGTCACTTAACCTCATGCCTTGTAAAAACTAAAAAAAAAAGACATGTTCAAATTACTAAAAAAAAAGGTTTTTTTATAAATATTAAAGTATTTTATAACAGCTATTACTATTATTATTATTATTACTTTTATTGTCTTTTAAATTAACCCTATTGTTGAAGCAAGGCACAGGGAAATGATATTATCTTTTGCCATGTTGGACTTCCTGCCTTTTGGGATAGGAAAAACAGTAAGTAACACAACAATGCACATTAGATTTTGTCTTAGACACTGCTTGGGAACCACCCCTGTGCCATACCTGCAAACAGATGCTAAACCATTCCTCAAGTATCACCCTTATCCCCACTCACAGGAAAGGTGCTTAAAATAGACTTCCACCAAGCACTTCCCTTCTTGTTTTTTCTTTGCTTGCCCTTCTAGATTCTGGTTCACACACACTCCCTCCCTCTAAGCCAGACCAACATGGTGGGGCCATATGGCTGGACCAACATGGCCCCAGCTTCATGTAACC
Organism: Macrotis lagotis; assembly: GCF_037893015.1. Taxonomy (NCBI): domain Eukaryota; kingdom Metazoa; phylum Chordata; class Mammalia; order Peramelemorphia; family Peramelidae; genus Macrotis; species Macrotis lagotis. Next base: position 49,302,794 of record NC_133658.1, read on the forward strand.
AGATTTATGTTGATCAAAGCTTTTCTTCTCTTTTCTTTTCCTCTCCTGGGTTCCCTGCCATTTCCTTCTCCCTTGTTTTCTTTAAATTTCTTCTCTTTCCCTTTTTTCCCTATTTAACTTGATTATTCTTTTCCCAGTTTGTCCTGCTCTTTTTTTTCCTGTTTTCCTACTAGACCCAAGATCTCTCTCTCTCCTTTCAACTTCTTTTCTCTAACAATATGACCCAAGCTCCATGTGGCTATATCTAGGTTGATCTTTCTTTCTCTTTCTCTGTTCTCTCTCCTAAGCTTTTCTTCTCTTTCCCCTTTTTTTTTTTAGTATTTTCTTTTTTTACAAGGCAATGGAGTTAAGTGGCTTAACCAAGGCCACACAGCTAGGTAATTATTAAGTGTCTGAGGTCAGATTTGAACTCAGGTACTCCTGACTCCAGGGCTGGTGCTCTACCCACCGCACCACCTAGCCACCCCATTCTCTTTTCCTTTTAACTTGACTTCTTCTTTCTTGACTTGTAACTACCAATTTAGGCCCAGCTCCAGGCTGGATTCTCGAGGGTCTAAATCCAGTCATTTTTTATGGCTATTTTCTGTTTCCTTTCCTCTTTTCTGTCAAACATTTTTTAGCCTTGAGTAACTGTTTTCAAGTAACTCATTGCCTTTCCTGAGAGTTTGATCTCTTTGAACTGTCTGAAGTCACCTGTGAACTTTCTATAATACATATGAGTTTTGAAGGTTTGTGAATTTAAGTTTAAGCCTTTTGTATCTCCGGGTCAGTCTGTGAGTTTTTCACTTAGAACTAAATCTTCCTCAGTCTGAGATCTTGTTCCTTCATATGTAAACTATTATAACATTCCAATTGATCTACCTATATCCAATTTTTTCAGGGAGATGTCTTTTCTGATTCACCTTTTATAGTTCTTTCAGGTTAAGCATCCTAAATTGTTTTGTATAAATCACTAACACTTTCCCTAAGACAAAAAATTCCCCATTGACCTCTAGGATAAAGTTCAGATTTCTTGCCTGACATTCAAGTTTTTCCACAATCTAATTCCTACCTACCTTTCCAATTTTTCCCTCCTTTTAGGAATTCTCTATGCTATTAAGTCTGGTTCAACTAGTCACATAAGTCATGGTTTCCTTTTTTCCACCATTGTACCATTCTATCTTTGGCTAATCAACTCCTATAGATTTCCTTAGGAGACCTAGATAAAGAAATCTTTATTAAGTACTTACTTCAGGTAACACAATGATCAATTAGGATAGATTTAATTCTTCTCAGAAATGCAATGATCCAAGACAGTTCCAAAAGCCTCATAATGGAAAATGTCATCCACATCTAGAGAAAGAACCATGGAGTCAGAATGCAGATCAATGCATACTGTTTTCTACAATCCAAAACCAGAGCGGGAACTGTGGAGTTTAAATGCAGATCAAAGCTTCCTATCTTCAATTTTTAAAAGTTATCTATATATTATATCATTTTTTCCTCCAATTTTTTTTCCTTCTATTTGGATTTGATTCCAAATCCTATTGTTCCAAATCCAAATTGTTTCACATCTTAGTAAATTTAGCATAATTACACATGAAGAGCCTATATTAGATTGCATTCTCTCAGGGGAGGGAAGGAGGGACAGAGAAAAATGTAATTTATATGTAATTAGGAAAAAAAACAGATTATTAAATTGGGAGGGGAGGAAAAATACTCAAAATCACTATTAGAGAAATGTAAACTAAAACAACTAAATGAGTTATTATCTCATACCTATTAGATTGGCTAATATGATAGAAAAGGAAAATGATAGATGTTAGAGATGTGGGAAAATTGGAGCACTAATACATTATTGATGGAGTTGTGAACTGATCCAACCATCCTGGAGAGCAATTTGGAACTACAACCAATGGCTATAAAATTGTACATACACTTTGATTCAGCAATACCACAACTAGGTCTATATCCCAAAGAGATCAGTAAAAAGGGGAAAGACTACACATGTGCAAAACTATTTAAACAGCTTTTTTTGTGATTAAAAAAAAATTGGAAATTGAGGGAATGCCCATCAATTGGGGAATGATCAAACAAGTTGTGACATATGAATGAAATGGAATACAACTGTGTAGAAAGAGAAATATCTATCTAGTTTTTAATATTAAGAAAATGTTATTTGTGCCTGTCTGATGTTTTCTGGGGGGCTCCCTTGGCAGCATAGGCCCTAATCAGATGTGAATTCCCTCCTATTGTTCAATGTAACTTTATTGTTAAATATAAATGCTCCAAGACAAGAGCAACCTCTACTCATCCCTTCCCCCCTCCTCTAGATTCCTGCCTCCCAAGTCTTCTAAAATGGGTGCCTGACCTCTATCACATAGAAGGGGGGCGGGGTTTCCCTTTAACTAGATTTTCTATGACTCTTCGGGGCACAGGAAGTGGGTAAAGCCTATAAAAGTTTGGCCTGCACTCCCTTGAGACTGGACTCACTCGCTCAAGCGTGAGCCCGACATCTCTTATGACTGTTTTCCTTTCTCTCTTTCCCTCAGGCCCACTCACCTAATTAGCCCTTAGTTGGCTCCCGGAGGATTCCAATACTTTTTGTTGTTGTTTTTTGTTTTTTTAAGATAGTGGGTTTCCGTGACTTGCCCGTGATCACACAACTAAGCACGTGTCTGAGGTTAGATTTGAACTTAGGTCCTCCTGACTCCAATTCGTTTTGTTGTTTTATTCTCCCTTGTGGTTTTCCCCCTTTATTCTGATTCTTCTTTTACAACATAATTAATGTTGAAATATGTTTAATACGATTGCCTGTGTATAACCTGTGTCAGATTGCCATCTTAGAGAGAGGGGAGGAAAAAAGAGGGATGGGGAAAAATTTGGAACTCAAAATCTTATAAAAATATAGTTTTACATGTAATTGGGAAAAAAAATACCATTTACAAAAAAAGTTGGCCAAGGAATATCAATGTGAGAAGAATCCAAATGCTGGGGACAGATTCAAAGAAATAAGTTTTGCATATAAAGTTTTATCAAACCCTGAGAAATAGAATTTTGTATGATCACTATGAAGATCAAGGCCCAGGGTGGCTAGATGGCGAAGTGCATAAAGCACGGGCCTTGTACTCAGGAGTACCTGGGTTCAAATCCGGTCTCAGACACTTGATAATTACCTAGCTGTGTGGCCTTGGGCAAGCCACTTAACCCTATTTGCCTTGCAAAAACCTTTAAAAAAAAGATCAAAGCCCTTAAGAATATAATGGTAGAGGTGGTAACATCAATGATATTCTTTCTCACATTTCTATTAGAGGTTTAGTCAGTTTTATGATTAATCAAAATAGAAGTTAACAAGGTGACCACATGATGCATCCACTCAAGGTATCTTTAAAAATCTTTATAATGGCAAGACTACTAAACTGCAACTTAGCAAAAATGTTCTTTGATGCATTAAGTGGCCTAAGTGGGAGGATGATGAGAAATGTTCAGAAATGTGATACATATTGGAATCAAAGTGTTGCCAGAGATTTTAATGTTGCCAACAGAGATTGAGAGCTTTTGTGAAAGTGAAGAATCACTACTAACCTGGAGTTGAAATAACTCAGGATTGATTTCACAAGTCTGCAAAGTTTACTAATTAAAAATTTTTCTGAACAGATAGCAAGCTGCTTATAAGTAACATGAGGAAGGGGCAAATAGCAAAGGACTAAGTGAGCTGCATGAGGGGAAGACAGAAAGGAGAGGGACCAGGAGATTTGTCTGAGCTGAGGCTTGAGTGGGGCTCACCATGGAGCAGAGGGCTCAAGTTTGAGGGCGAGATGAACAACCAAGTTTTAGGTGAGACTGTCTGAGAGTAAGGGAGGAAGGAATAGAGGCCATAGTTCTCCAGTGGCTTAGACCAGGAGCACATGGTTCTAGCTTAAAAAGAAAGAGTGTTGTGGTCATTCCAACAAGGGGGAATAGAAGGAAAAAGAGAGTCCTCTTCCAGTTCCCATGACTTAAATGTATTTCCATAGTGGGTTGGACAAGTGTGGCACTTGGGGAGTGGTTTAGCACCTGACTCAAGGTACTCTCCGATATGCCACCGTGGTGGTATGCCAAGGAGGGCCAAGACAGTGATGGTCTATGCACTGGTCTTTCCTGTCCCAAACTGCATGATCTTAAGTTCAAGACATCATTTCCTGTGGTTTAAGACGATTATCACACCTGCCTATAATCTAATATCTATCTTGATTCACCAATGAGAGCATGTCCAAGGTGATGATGAAATGTTTTAACAGTACAAACAGGATTTTAATAAAAGATTACAAAATTTGTTTCCAATTACGATATTTCCTATGCTCATAATTCATTTCAGCAAAAGTGTGTGAAAAATGATAAGATAGTTGGCTCCTGGGGTGGTACAGAAGATGTAGTTTGTGTGGCCCAATTGTAACGAAGAAAGTGAATGAAAGAGGATTATTATAAAAGAAGTAAGATTTGTGAAGTCCCTATGGATAAAGTCATGAAACATGGACAAGAGAATTACATTTGCTGGAGTAGCAGACCAAGTCTCAGGAGTGGAAATGAGGTCAGGGAAATTGGAGGTGTCATCATAAAGATGACAGTTCCTAAAAGTGAAAAACTTACAACTAGCCCTGAAAGTAGAAAAGCTCTGGATTTTTTATTTCACAAACCTGCAAAATTTACAGATTAAAGCTTTTTCCTAGAGAGGAAATAAGCTGCTTAAGAAAAGGCTGAAGGTGAGAGAAAAGGTCTAGGTGAGAGTGTCTGAAGGAAAGAGAGAAAGGAAAACAGTCACAAAAGATGGTTGGACCTGGGCTCCTGAGTCTAGCCTCAAGGGGAGTTTTAGGGCAGATTTTATAGTTTTGTCCACTTTTGCAGGGAAGAGTCAAGGGAAAGGCGGGATCCCACTCCCTCTATGTGTTTCAAGTCAGATACTCATTTTGAAAGGCAGGAAGCTGGAGGAGGGGAATGAGGAGAGGTTGCTCTTATTATGGCAAATTTACATTTAACAATGGAGTTATATCGTGCTATTGAAGGGAATATACATCTGATTAGGGCCCATGCTGCCAAGGGAGCCCTCAGAAACCATCAGACAGGAACAAATAACATTTTCTTAATGTTAAAAACTAGACAATATTTCTCCTTCTACAGAACCAGAAGACATTGTTCTTTTGCTAAAAGAGATGGAATATGAGATATACCTTTTACAAATAACACACAAGAAAGGATTTGTTGAAGCTCTGTGTAGTTTTCTGCTAGATTGTGGTGAACTATCCACCTGGCAAAGTAATTGAGCCAGGTTGTATCCATGTAGTTTGAGAAGGGATACCACACTACCACAATTCCTTTGGGAAAAAGTGATCTTTACATTATGTTTGATGTACAATTTCCTGAAAACTGAGAAATTTTCTGAACTTCCAGTCCTTCTTCCAGCTAAACCTGAAGTTCCTAATGTGATTGGTGACACAGAAGAGGTAGGAATTTGAAAGTACCCAAGGCTCTGTCACCTCAAAAGAGGAAGGCTTATGATGACCACTCCTATGAGGAAAGTAGCATCATGTAGCTGGAGTACAATATGCCCACCAGAGAACATTGCTTTAGAAAAAAAAGGAAGAAAAGTTGCCTAAGAAGAAATACTTTGCAGCTTTGCCTGAATTGTTCTCAGCAATCCAGCTGAATTGTCTAAGTAATCCAGATGAACTGGTGATGGACATCTATTGTTATATGTGTAACTTTTAAATTGCTTATACTGTTTACAGAGAGTGTATATAATTTAAAATAACCACAAATCACTACATCTTCATGTTGATTGTTCTATTAGCAGAGTAAAGCTCTCAAAAGGAAAAAAAAAAAGATTCCCTTTCATAGGTTCTAAGTTTCAGTACTGGTATCTGTACTTGATTTTTACCATTGCAAGACTTTTTTTTCCTGATTTTAATTGCATAAACTGCTACAAATACAAAAAAGAATTTCATAGCCTATCATTTAGCCTATCATTTAGAAGCCTGCACATCGTACTTTGCACATAGTGGGTTTGGAGACAAGTAGGAAAAAAGGAAAATTATATTGGAAGTGGTTGTAAAGTTTTGCAGAATTTTTGCTTTGTTTTGTTTTTTGCCATCTTGTATAAGTTCCTGAATTAAGTAATAAAAACAGTTGATGGAAATTATTCCCATGTGTCACAGTTTTAGAGGGATGCACACACACTGGGTGGGGGGGGGCGGAATCTTGCTCTGCTTCTTAAAAAAAATCCATTGTGTAAAGTTTTTGTGCTCTGAGCAACATGCCCATTTGTAGTTATAAATGACAAAAGTGGAATGTTCATAGAAACAGACTTTATTGATTAAACATGAGATTTTGTAGTGTGTGTGTGTGTGTGTGTGTGTATCAGTCAAGGATATTTAAGTTATATAACCACTAAGTCTTAATCCTTCCAGCAACATTGGCCAGGCTAATGCTTTTCTTTGCTCCCTTTTTATAGGGCTCAACTAAGAACCATGCCCTACATAGAACCCATTACAGTGTAATATTCACAAATATTAAATAATTGATAAAACTCTGTCTTCCACTTTCAGCTAGGGGAGCAAAGTTAAGGAAAGAAAGTTAAACTAATGTAAGAAGGTTAAACTAATGTAAAAATAATTGGGTAACTATATAACATGAAGGTAAAAAAAGTTTTGAAGTTACTACATTTCTGTTCTTTCTACCCTTTGATATTTCTTTTATTCCCAGGTAGCTATTCCTTGAACCCACTTATTTGAAGGGAAAAAGTAGAAGTCAAATTATGTTTTAGATCACTGACTAGCTTCTTAGTCAGTAGAGAGCATAGTGGTGATGGAGAAATTTGGGGTGTCTAGTCTCAGGCTAGAGAAAATGTGAACAATTAACAGGAAAGACCGACAAGTATTTTAGGGACAAAAAAGATTTATTTTGTTAAGGTAACAAAGATAATAGGAAATTTAGCTTGGTAAATAAAGAAAGCTGATCAGCTGCAGTCATCAGGGACTAAACAGCAGCAGTTGTATGGGAGATAAATTAAGGCTAATTAGGACGTTGCAACATCAAGAGGGGGCAGCATAAAAAAGGAAATTAAAGATAGTTGCAAGATGATTGCAATTGGGTTGATCTTCTGAGGAGATGAGCAGCTAGTAGAGGAAAAGTCCAGGTTTATGTAGGAAAGCAGGGCAGGTCTACGTGCTGAAAAAAAGGATTAAGGGAGGAGTGAGGGTGGTGCTTAGGAGGGACTAAGGAATCACTATGGCGAATGTTTGGGTACTTCAGCATCCCTGCCTTGGAGGGATGGGAGCAGCTCTGAGGTTGTGAGATGGAAGTCTTCAGCCCCATTTCTTGGATAAGATAACTGAGTTTCTGTAAGATAATTTTGAACAATGGGATAGAGGTATGGGAAAGTTTCTATGAAATAACTTTAAACAATGGGAAGGAAGTTAGTTAATGTAAGACCAGTTCAGAAAAGGATTAATTATTTAACATGATCAAGACAGAGGAAACATTAATTTTAGTACATAATTCTCTAATATTTCTTCCCATATAAAAGAAATGAGGTGAAATAAAGTCAAACTATTAAATTATATGTTATGCACTCCTTAGCCTGGCTAACCAAGACTTTGAATTCCTTAATCTACAGTCTAGAAAAATCTGAAGGAGTAAAAATTTCAGAGATAAATTCCTGTTAATAATCAGGGCCTGTGGGGTGGCTAGGTGGCTCAGTGGATAGAGCACCAGCCCTGGTGTCAGGAGTACTTGAGTTCAAATGAGGCCTCAGACACTTAATAATTACCTAGATGTGTGGCCTTGGGCAAGCTACTTAACTCCATTGCCTTGCAAAAAAAATAATAATAATCAGGGCCTGTGAGTCTTAAGTTAACATCCAACAACCTCCCCTGCACCAACAAAATAACAGCTTGAGTTGGAAATCAACCAAATAGTTTTTATATCCAAGTTTACTTCCCCACATGCACTGAACAAAAGAAATAGTAATTTAATATTAAAGTTTGTGGCCTTTCCAATAAAGGTTTTAAAACAATGGGAAAGAAAAAAAATGAAATTTAATTTGGGGGGTGGTTAGATGGCACAGTGCATAAAGCACTGGCTCTGAATCAGGAGTACCTGAGTTCAAATGAGGCCTCAGACACTTAATAATGACTTAGCTGTGTGGCCTTGGGCAAGCCATTTCACCCCATTGCCTTGCAAAAAAAAAAAAGAAAGAAAGAAATTTAATTTGAAAGAATTCTTGTGTTTCTACTATGTTTTCTTCTGTGAATGATATAAAGGACTTAATTGTTTAGGTAAACTAAAAGCAAAGCCATCAAAAGGTATTGGAATGCCATTTATAAGTTTTTAAAATCTTTAAGACCAAGAGTATTGCAATAATGGGTATCATAATAAAAATTAGTGCTAAATTATAACAAAATATTCTGTAGAGTGAAGATTAGTTCTATTGATAGTCTGGGATGTGATTGGAAAAGAAAAAGATTAAAAAGAAGGAAAAAGAAGAAAATAAGAGAAGTAGGATCAGTATATAAAAGAAAAAAGATGGGTATAGTTTTGAAGGACTTTATTCAAAGTCCTCAGAGGAATATATAAAGGGAGAGAAGGTTTAAGTAAATAGAGTTTGAAAGTAAGGGGTTTTAGAGTTTGGAAATGAGAGGTTTGAGGGTGTTTTTTATGTTTTTCAGATAAGGATAGGAGACACTTTATTTGACTGTTCTTTATGAGATAGGAAATCTAGAAATATATTTTCAATATTTAATTGTTTGGGGATAGAATATGAAAACTATATATTTTGGTCCTTATGCAGCTACTATACGTTTACGATTTATTTTTTTATTCATTCATTCATTCATTTAATTATTTATTTATAGTTTTTTAATTTAATATTTATTTATTCTCATTTTGTACAAATAATGTTTTTTATACCTCAATAAAATATTCTTGTTTAAGAGTAAACATGGGTATGGGTCGGCTAGGTGGCATAGTGGATAAAGCACTGGCCCTGGAGTCAGGAGTACCTGGGTTCAAATCTGGTCTTAGATACTTAATAATTACCTAGCTGTGTGGCCTTGGGCAAGACACTTAACCCCATTACCCTTGCAAAAACCTAAAAAAAAAAAAAAGAGTAAACAAAATACCCCCTCCCCCACAAAAATATAGACTCGCTTGATCAATAAAGTAAAGGGGAGAGAGAAAAATTAAAATTAAAATTAAAAAATAATAGTAATAATTGTAGGTATGGCCAGGTGGCGGGATGGATGGAGCACCAGCCCTGGAGCCAGGAGCACCCAAGCTCATATCCGGCCCCGTACACCCAACAATCACCCAGCTGTGTGACATGAAAGCCACCCCAACCCCACTGCCTTGCAAAAAACAAAAAAACAAAAACAAAAGACCCAAAATAAAGTAAGATAGTAATAATAGTAGGGGCAGCTGGGTGGTGGACAGAGCACTGGCCCTTGAGCCTGGAGCACCCGGGTCCAAATCAAGCCTCAGACACCCAAAGATCACCCTGCTATGCAGCCCCAGGAAGGCCACCCAGCCCCATTTGCCCTGCACCCCCCCAAAAAATAATAATAATAAAAAATGTGCTTCAGTCTTTGTTCCAACACCAACAACTCTGTTGTAGGTGGATCACATTCTTTATGGTAAGTCCATCGCAAAAGTTACTTCCATATTTTTCCACCGTTGCCATTGCTGATCTTAACTCCCTCCTTTTGTACTTCTTCACTACCATGTACTAAATTTTCTCTCTCCTTTCACTGACTCTGCTGTAAGGTCGCTGAGTGGCGCAGCAGACAGCTCCTTGGTCCTGGGGCCAAGAGGCCCTGAGCCCCCATACCACCCCTTAGGCCCAGCATCCACCTGGCCCTATGGTCCTGGACAGGCCTTCCAATCCCAGCCTCTTGCAAGAGGTAAAAAAGAAAATGTGTTATATCTGACCACTCTCCCCCTATGGTCCATCCTCTCTTCCTTCATTCACATCCCCCCTTTCCCCCTGTCCCCCACTCCTTACTCCAGATGTCTATACCCCATTGAGTATATATGCTGTTTCCTCTCCTAGTCACCTCTGATGAAATCAAAGGTTCCCTCATTCCCCCTTGCCTTCCCCTCTTCCATATCATTGCAATAGCTCATTGTAATAAGGAAAAATCTTATTATATGAAATATCTTGGCCTATTCCCCCTCTCCTTTTACTTTCTCCCATTACATTTCCCTTTTTTCTATTGACTTCATTTTTACACCATATTTTATCTTCAAATTCAGTTTTCTCCTGTGCTTCATCTATAAAAGCTCCTTCTACCTGCTCTGTTAATTGAGAAGGTTCATATGAGTATTATCAGTGTCATTTTTCTATGCAGGAATACATGCAGGTCATCATCAAGTCCCTCATATTTTCCTGCTCTCCTCCAATCTCTATGCTTCACCTGAGTCCTGTATTTGAGGATCAAACCTTCTGTTCAGCTCTGGACATTCCAACAGGAACATTTGAAATTCCCCTGGTTCATTGAAAGTCCATCTTTTTTCCCCCTGGAAAAGGACATTCAGCCTTGCTGGGTAGTTGATTCTTGGCTGCATTCTAAGCTCTTTTGCCTTCCAGTATATTCTATTCCAAGCCCTACGAGCTTCCACTGTAGTTGCTGCTAAGTCCTGTGTGATCCTGACTGCAGCTCCACAATATTTGAACTGTGTCCTTCTGGTTGCTTATAATATTTTCTCTTTGACTTGGGAGTTCTGGAACTTGGCTATAATATTCCTAGGGGTTGGTTTTTTTGGAATCTCTTTCTGGGGGGCTCGGTGAATTCTCTCCATTTCTATTTTGCCCTCTGCTTCTAGAATATCAGGGCAATTTTCCTGTAGTAATTCTTTGAAAATGATGTCAAGCTCTTTTCCTGACCATGACTTTCAGGTATTCCAATAATTTTTAAATTATCTTTCCTAAATCCGTTTTACATATCAGTTGTTTTTTCAATGAGATGTTTCACATTTTCTTCTAATTTTTCATTTTTTTGGTTTTGAAGTATTGAGTCCTGGTTTCCTGTAAATTCATCAATCTTCCTGAATTCTATTCTTTGTATAAAGGATTTGTTCTCCTCAGAGAGTTTTCTTATCTCTTTTTCCATCTGGCCAATTTTGCTTTTTAAAGCATTCTTCTCCTCAATAACTTTTTTGAACTGTTTTATCCATTTGACCTAAGCTGGTTTTTAGCATGCTATTTTCTTCAGCATTTTTTTGGATTTCCTTGACTAGGCTGCTGACTTCATTTTCATGTTTTTCCTGCATCTCTCTCATTTCTTCTCCCAGTTTTTCTTCTAACTCCCTCATTTGATTTTCAAAGTCTTTTTTGAGTTCTGTCATAGCCTGAGCCCAATTTCTATTTTTCTTGGAGTCTTTAGATGCAGGAGTTTGTGCTTCCTCATCCTCAGACTGAGTGTTTTGATCCTTCTTGGGCTCACAGGCAAAATATTTCTCAATGATGTTCCTCTTGTTTCTCTGCTTGCTCATTTTCCCAGCCTAAGCCTGTTTTGGGGGTACTTCCTGAGCTTTTGGGACACTCCCACATGGGTCTCAGTGTGTGAGGCTCTGTCCTCCCTCCTGGTCTGTGAATGACCATAAGCGCCCCCCTCTGCCACAGGGCTGAGGTGGGGGGGGCCTTGCTGTTCTATGGGGGGGCCTAGACTGTGATCAGGATCTGAATGTGGTCAGAGCCCCAGAGTCCTGTTCCAGGGGCAGAGGACAGAGCTGGGCAGTCTCTCTCTCTTCACTCCCCTCCCTAGGTTCAATGGGCTCATGCCCTGGGGGGCTCCTGCTTACAGGCTCTGCCTGCTTCTGTTTCCTGGATCTGGACTGCCTTGGCCACCTGCTTGCTGTGTGCCCTGAGGGCTGGGCTTCACGTGCTCACTCTGACAGAGGTCCCCCGTTGTTCCCCCAAGTTGTGCCTGTGCTCCCCGGGGCACAGGTCAGGAAACTCCCCGCTGCTATGAGCTGGCTCCCAGCACCCTGGGGCTGCCTCCAGGAGGCTGAAGTTCTTTCGCTCTGGCAGGCCGCCCCTCCTACCCTGGGGAGCAGAGCCTTTCTGCTCTTTTCTAGGTTACCTTGAGTAGGAGAACTGCCTCATTGAGTCCCTCTGTGGGTTCTGTCTCTCAAAAATTTAGAGTCCTTAGTTTGTAAGTTTTATGAGAGAGCGTCTATGAGACGTTCCTCTCGTCACCATCTTCTATATATATAGGTTTTTGCATACATTCATGATTTCAATACAATGTAAAAGAGTTCATGTTTGCAATTTTCATGTTTCAGAAAATCTTTAAGGATTCTAAAAGAGGGGTAATAATCCAAGACTATCATTTTAAATATTTGGTAGTAGACTAATTGTCCTATAATTTGTTTTTGTTTAACTTATTTATTTCTTTGTTTATTTTTAGACTTTTTTTTTTGGCAAGACAGTGGGGTTAAGTGGCTTGCCCAAGGCTATACAGCTAGATAATTATTAGGTGTCTGAGGTCACATTTGAACTCAGGTACTCCTGACTCCAGGGCCAGCGCTCTATCCACTGCGCCATCTAGCTGCCCCCAACTTATTTACTTTAAAAAATATTTTTATTATTTTTATTATTTCCAACAACTTGCAACAATAGTTTTCACCAGTTTTTTATTTGCATAATTTTTATTTTCCTTACACAATGATATGTTGGGCATTACAATTCTCATTTCTGTGCATGACTTTTGGTATTCTACTATCATGTGAGAACATTAAGGCAATGTGCAAAACTCTTACATAAATTATTAGATGCACAAATTTACAGGTTGAAAATGCAAATTCAAGGTTGAGTAATTTAACACCATTGATACTGGGGGGAAATAGTGTGTTAAGGGAAAAAAAAACTGGTTCCTAAGGCTTAGATTCAATATGTATTCTTCCTAGGATGGTGGCAAGATCTAACATACACTTAATAAACTCTTGCCAGCCTTAGTACAGAAATTCTGCAAGTCAGATCTTGTAGATGCTGGGAATCTGATCTTTAGATACCCTGTAGAGTTCTGATGCTTTTTAGAAGTAAACTGTATAGCCATTGAATGTCAGCCAGTCAAATACTATATTGCCATATTATCATGTCAATTCTCTATAGAAGTATTAACTCTTAGCTTTAGCTTTACCTGTCAAAATGAAGTGACTTGTATCATAATTTAGATCAAAGATATGTACAAGGTATGCTAAACTTTCCACCAAGGGAACAACTGTTTACTAGAATATGAGGTCAAATCAGAAATAGTTCAACAATCTAAAAAGTGCTGATATTTGTCTAATATCAGATACAAAGTCCACAAGGACAAGTTTCTTTTCAAAGAAGGCTAATTCCAGTTTCATGCAGCTAACATGAGATGTATATTTGCCAGAACAAATTTTTACTTTGTGAATACTCATGCAGCAAACACTATGCATCTGCTAGTAGTTCATTTTGAAGCATTGTGATGGATGGGCCAGATTCATCATATTCCTGCTTGCTGATCCATATCTGCTGGAAGGTGGAGAGAGAAGCCAGAATCAAGCCCTAAATCAGATGGAATATTTATGTTCAGGGGGAGCAATGATCTTAATTTTCATTGTGCTAGGTGCCAGGGATGTGATTTCTTTCTGCATTCTGTCAGCAATACCAAGGTACATGGTAGTACTACCAAGCAATACTGTGTTGGCATATAGATCCTTTCGGGTATCAACATCATACTTCATGAGAGAATTGAAAATGGTCTCATGAATGCCACAAGATTCCATACTCAGGAAGAATTGTTGAAAGAGAGCCTCTGGAGGCTTTGGCATCGGGGTGAGGATGGGGACAGAGCTGGGGCAGGGGACAGGGGGCAGAGGAGGGACTGGAGCGGGGTTTGATGTGGGGCTGTTGGCTCCAGACAAATAAACAGAGTCCATCTTCCAAGAGAAACAAGAAAGCTCACTCTGTGCTCAACATTGCCTGAATAATCTGTTGTAAGGGGAATATTTTAGCCCTGTGGAATTACCCTCCTGTTGCTTATCAGCTAGATGAAGAAGAGAGGATGAAAATGGTAGAGGGAGGAATCACTAGTGAAGACTATAGAACATTTTTACAGCAACCTTCAGGAAACACGGATGACAGTGGTTTCTTCTCTTTTCAAGTTATAAACAATGTCATTTATATGCAACTATAAGGAACATTGGGTTAATAATTCAAAAATCAGGTTAACTTAAACTCTCTGTTTAGAGACGGGTTCAGAATTAATACCAGATACTTACCTTGCATTTTTCTTGGCTCAGTTACAACAGGAAGGTTATTCCATACTTGTTGTTAAGGGTGACCTAACAGACTGTGAAGCTGACCAATTCCTGCAGATGATTTAGGTACAACAAATGCATAGATCAAGACTCATTAGAAAAGAATTATCTCATCTAAAAGATCAAAGGTACAGAAAACAAACCTAGAGCAGTCTTTAGAATTAAGTCATTCATGTCATGGAACAGGAATGTTAGATGAAGATGAAGAGAATCTACAAAGAGCTCTAGCACTGTCAACGGGAAATCAATATGGAAGACGAAGAAGCAGATCTGTGTAGAGCAATTCGACTGAGTATGCAAGGTGGTTCCAGAAATATTTCAGAAGATATTCCACATTCATTAGATACAAATTTGCCAACATCTCTTATCTCAGAAGGACTTTGAAAGAGAAGTCTACTTTGAAAAGTTTAGAGATCTGAACCATGTATGTAGGCAAATGGAAGGAATCAGTGGCAATGAAAAATGGAAGATGCATGAGAGAAGTTATGACTGCCAAAGCAAAGACCTGAAAAAAATGGGAGAGGATGAGATCAAGGTCAAAGACAGCAGCAACCAGAAAAGATATCACATCTACATGAAAAGTGATGATGCACTTGAGATTGATCCAGGTGATGATATGATTGAAAAAGACATGCTTCAAGCTGCTATGAATATCTTTGGAAACTGTTAGTAATAATTTCAAGACTGAAGGGAAAAAATAGCAAAATGACCTTAAAAATATCAAAATATTCATTTTCCCCCTTCATTGACTCCTCATGCAGATATCCTATACAAATTTCATTTCTGAAATATGTCACAGTAGCATGCTGTTCAGAAAAAAGTAGGGAAAGTGGTTTGAAAATAAAAATGTTGGGCGGCTAGGTGGCGCAGTGGATAAATCACCGGCCCTGGAGTCAGGAGTACCTGGGTTCAAATCCGGTCTCAGACACTAGACACTTAATAATTACCTAGCTGTGTGGCCTTGGGCAAGCCACTTAACCCCATTTGCCTTGCAAAAAAAAAAAAAACTAAAAAAAAGAAAAGAAAAATGTTAAAAAATGTATCAAGTTTAGAATTAAAGACTATATCTTCCAAATTCTAGCTAAAGAGGCATTAAGCAATTAAAGAAATAGACAATAGTTTTCTGAATAACATTTACTCTTAGGGGGTGGCAATAACCTCTTAAAACAAGAATTTTTTTAAAAATCTATTTTCAGACCAACTGATAAGATCTGGCCACAGGTTTTTTTCCACCTGTTGAATAATCTGATTTACTCCTTTCTCAGTTTCTCATAATTGCTTGTTTCTTAATGCCCCAAATAGCCTTACTGCAAAAGAATCACTTATCTATAGTTACAACAGGTATGGTGTGTAACAGGATAAATCAGTCCAGCCACAACTATAGTTTCTGTGTCCCCATTTTATTCTTTATTTTTTTTTTGCTTCTGTTCTTAGTTTCTCTCCTATATAGTTTTCATTCCTCCTTATTTGAAGTTAACCTATGATAGGAATGATTTCCTATAATTTCAATAAACCATAAAGGGATCAGTATCCTATGATTGGTGTATTCCTGGATTTGAAGGGAACCCTCCAAAAGTGAGTTATTGAGACAGAATATTCAGTTTGAGGAGAAAACAACTATTTTTCCAGATGCTTTTTGGAATATATTCTCTGTTATAGCAAAATGTTACAGTTTTTGATGAACATCCTTACATTATATACCTCGATGTAAGATTATTTCCTCCATTGCTAAGGAAAATGAGGGAAATAAAGTATGTAAGCTGGGGAAGGAAGGAAGGAAGGAAGGAAGGGGAATGGAATATTCCCTCTTAAGAGTTAATATTCCTAGTGAAGTCCTATCAGGGTTAAAAATCATTAAAACAAAGACAGACTATTATCCTTAGAGTATTCTTAGAAGAAAAGAGAGAAAGAGGCCTTGCATTCCCAGCCAGACACCCTCCTGGTTCTGTTAGGGAGGGAAAATAGTGGAATACTTCCAGAGAAGAGAGACCTTGCATTCTTAGTTAGCCACCTATTCGATGATAGACTGGGAGAGCAGTAGACTGCCTTCTCTTGTTTGATGATAAGTACTAAACTAAGAAGATAGTAGAGTTTCTTAGAATACCTTGCATACTCAGACATTAATTCATTTAGATAGACAACAAAAGGCCAGTAAAAATCTTCCTCTGATATCCTCACCATCTGGATGGTGAGGTAATATTCTATGAAAACATTTTATTCTTCTCTTTGTTACTGGGTAGATTTTTCATGTAAAGATTGTAACTGAAAACCTTAACCAATCAGGTTGGAAGAGAGGGGGCTAGGGAGGGGGGAATTGTGCTGGGCCATATCATCTTGCTTGACTGTCACCTCGGAGCAGCTCCTGGATCTTCACTACATTTGTGAGACTTGGAGTGTGCCCTTTTCTCCAAAAAACCAAAATAAACTTTCTTTTTTGTTCAGAGGAGTCTTTATATTTTTTAAGTGAATTTTTATCCCACACGGAAGGAAGGAAGGAAGGAAGGAAGGAAGGAAGGAAGGAAGGAAGGAAGGAAGGAAGGAAGGAAGGAAATGAGCATGCCTCTGGACCCCTGAATGTCTCATTGCCAATGGTGATCACCTGGACATCAGTCAGCTCATGGCTCTCCTCCAGGGAAGAGGATGAAGAGCAGTAGCCATCTCTTGCTTGAAATCCAGGGCAACACAACACAGCTTCTCCTTGATGTCACAAACAATTTCCCTCTCAGCTGTGATAGTGAAGCTGTACTCTCTTTCTGTCAGTATTTTCACAAAGTAGGTTGTCAGGTCACTGTCAGTCAAAGTAGACAGAGGATAGGCACAGTGTGAGTGACACCATCACCAGAGTCTATCACAATACCAGTGATACCACCAGAGACATACAGAGACAACACAATCTGAATAGCAACCTAGATGGCTGGGGTGCTGAAGCTCTTAAACATGATCTGTGTCATCTCTCTGTTGACTTAAGATTTAAAGGAGCTTCTCTAAGCAAAGCAAGGTGTTCCTCGGGGGCTACATGAAGTTCACTGTAGAAGCTATGATGCCAGATTTTCTCCATGTCATTCCAGTTGGTAACATTCCCATGTTCAGTGGGATATTCCAGAGTCAGGATACTTCTCTTGCTCTGGGACTCATCACCAACATAACTGTCCTTCTGCCCCACTATGACCATGACATCCTAGTGTCTTGGGCATCCAAGAATGGAGGGGAATACACCCAAGGAAAAGTCAACTTTGCATGTGCCAAAGCTATTGTCAGTGGAGCAGCAATAGCTTCTTCCATTTTTGTTTAATCTGAGACTGCACACTGTACTAGTCTAAGAATTCAGAGCCAGGCGGGAAGGGAGGGGAGCAAATAAAGGGGAAATGTCCAAAATAGCCTACAAGTGGCTACCACTGAGTGAGACTCACCAATCTTTTTTTTGCAAGGCTTTGAGTTTTACATTTTTCTCCCTGCCTCCCTTCCCTCCCCAACTCCCCCGACAGAAAGCAATCTAATATAGGCTCTACAAGTGTGATCATGCTAAACATAGATTAATATTAATCTTGTTGTGAAAGAAGAATCAAATCCAAACAGAAAAAAAAAACATTAGAGAGAAAAAAGATATAATACTTAACTGTCCTATAATTTGAAGTGCTAGGAGTAAAGAGCCCTTGGAAAATTGAGGGTTTAAAATGTTGCCATTTGATATTGTAAACCCAAATTTGATTTAATTGAAGTTTTCTACTGAAGCTAATTTATATGATTTTTTTTTAATGGTAGCATGTGTTCTCCTCTTAGAATAATTGGGATAAATAAGAATTCAATGAAGAAATGTGTTTGTAATTTGACATTAAAGCGTAAAACTGCTGAGAAATGCATGAATCAGGAAAACTTGAATTAAACTCCAGTTCAGAAATTTATGAGCTGTGGGGTTTCAGCTCTGTTTGCCTCAGTTTCCTGATCTGCAAAGAGGAAAATAATAACACCTCCCTCCCAGGGTTGTTGGGAGGATAATATGATTGTAAAATGCTTAGCACAGTGTCTGGCATATTGTCAGCACTTTTTTTTTGCATGATTAACTACTATTACTATTATCATTTTTTTCAATTGAATGTAATCACTCTATACAACATAATTCTATATAGGGGCTTAGATATGATTAGTATAAAATGTCAAAGGTGATAAAATGAATGATTTTTTTATTTAAAATGATATGGAAATGCCTTCATCCGAATTGGTGTCACCTAACTGATAATAAATTCTTTCAGGTTTCAAGTACTTGATATTATGGGCATTTTCATGTTTCTAACACTTTTTTCTTGAATTGTGAAATTTGGGAAACCATTATATCAGAAATACTGTTAGAAAAAAACCTTTTAATCTGGATGCTATTAGATTATGAATTGAGTTGTTAAAGCAATGTGATAAAATATTTGAAAGTGTTTAATATTTAATGTATTAGATTGATTTTAAAGTCTATAATAATAATAACAATAACAATTTTGGGAGAAAAAGTACCACAAACCCCTTAAGTTACCCTTATCTGTGAGGTTCCTTGGATTCTTTCTACTTGGACTGGAGAATAAGATTTTAGTAGGTGTGACTACCACGTTTTGAAGTTCGACAAAACTAGGACCTATTGCAGATTGAGAAATTTTAGTTTTTCCCATAGGAAAAAGTAAACTTCATCTAATATCACTTGACCATCACTTAAGAAAATTATAAAATTCTATGTTAATAAATAGGCTTTATTAAAGTTACATCTTTGAGCCAACATGGCTCAAAGCCTTAGATTCAAAGGCTTCATTTTGTCTTAGGAATTAACAGATAATACAAATTGGAAGCTTGTTGTAGTCAACATTTTTCATGGCTTTGGAGTTAACTATAGTATAGTCCCTGTATATGTAAAACTCAGAATGTGATTATTCTTAATTTATAAGAAGGATAAATGAAGTGTCCCCATATTTGTGCAGTATAAATCGATGTGACAAGAGAAAATGACCTAGATCTAAGTTGTGATCAGTGAAATTTTGATATTTGAGATGAAATCTGGTAGAACTATAATCTGTTGCTGTTCTAAATTTTGATTTCAGATATGATTATCTGATTTATCATCAGGTCAACAGTTTACCATTCAAGAGATATGCTATGTGCTATCCAAATTGTAGTACAGTTTGAGAAGTGTTATGGGTTTATTTCTGTACTTGAGAAAAAGTAGACAGGATGACCTTAGTGTGGGCTAAGGTAGCATTCTCTTAATTCAGTTTCCTTTTTAGATAGGAATTTTCCCACCTTATTAATTCTGAACCTGACTTTTATATGCCTTGTGAAAAATGTGGAACTTGATCGTAAAATTGGTTATTAATTATGACTTTTGCCTGCAATCAAATAGAGGTAAGGGAATTTTTTCCTTGTTATGTCAGATCAGTCAATGCCCTTGAAGCAACAGTCTTGATACTGTCATAACCATATCCAGCCTTTCCTTTCATGGCAAATTTCTATGATAAGGGCAAGTGAACAGTAAAAGTCTATTAATGCAGTACTGAATCTATTGAATGATAGATTAATACTAAAACATCTGACTACAATAATAAGATGCAAGAATGAAAGATTTCCCTATTGTTAGTTTGTATTTGTGGTCAACTCCATATCCTATGTAACAAAGTAAATGAGTTCTTGAACTTGCAATTCCCTTGTAATAGTCATATAGGCAAATATAAGATTAGGCCCTTAAACTATTTCATTCCATCTAGATAATGTGAAGATAATATACATATCCCAAAGAGAGATAAGTAAAAAATTATAAATTTAATGGTGTAGTAAACTTGGGATGGCAATAAGATTAGATTGTTTTCTCTAAAACCTAGGAGATTTAGTTATTTATACACACATATATGTTGTGTGTTTGTATGTATGTGTGCATATATGCACGCACATACATATTTTAAAGTCAGTAATAGATACATAGATATGCATATCTATATCCATCTATATCTAGATATATTATAGATAGATATAGACATTAGTATATCAATCTACAATTAGCCTCAAAATATTTCTACTAGAATATACAAGTCTTGAGTATGTTTTAATAATATATTCTCAAAAATTAGATCAAGATTTTATATGTAAATTTGCACTAAAGATTCATTTAGTGGATTGCATTGTCTATATTAGGTACAGAGTTTGGGTGAAGATAGAAAGTGCGAGTGATATGTAAAAACTGAAATTCTCTGATGTTTCAGGTGAGCTCTGGGTTCCTAAGTTGTTCTTCTAATTGTGGTAGATCTATACAGTCTGATTTGTTCTTGCCACATGAACTAGTTATTGGAAGGTCAACCTGATTATATTTCATCAAAGTATACTAAATTATAAAAAGTCTTATCACTAATAAGACAGCAGCATTTCCACAAGGGACTTAGATAGGGACCTGGAAGATAGGGAATAGATTTGCCTGATCCATATGTAGCTGTTTGAGAGCTGCACGGGAAGTGCTTGCCAGTCCCCTTGAAGATCATGAACATTGCAAAAGGACTTGACACCCCTAAAGCTCTTGCTGTACTGAATTTCTTTATTATCTACTGTAACTCAGCTTGTTATATTAGTTACTTGTGTGGGTGGACCTATTACTCATTGTATACACTACTTTTCATCTCTGTACTAATAATACCAATGAACCAAGATCCTGTATGTTTGAACACCTGAATATTGAATTGCCAAAATCTATGGACCACAGATGTGTTTGAGATGACTAAAGAATCTGTGTGCTCTCACAGGTGTTGTGTACTTACAACTATAAGTTTATGCATACAGTGCCTCCCTTAGTGCAGTGAACTAATTAATCCTCAGGCCAATTCCCAAATTACACTTGGTAGACATTAGGATGATACAGCTGAGGATACAGAAGTGTTATCAATCTAATTGTGGTGCTGGACCAAAAAATATGACTAGCGCCAAAGGGGGGAATTATAGAATTCTTTTGTAGAATTTAGCCATAAGTCAAGTTGAGTGAACATGCATGATTTCCCTCCCTACTTCAATCAGGCATAAATAAAAGCCCTCTCATAAGGGGGGTTCTCAGCACACAACTTTATATGACAACTCTTTTGTGAGGGAGATTACAGCACCTGCGAAACTAATGTAGAAAAGAACAGGCCCATGAGGGTTTTGATACCCTGTAGAAAGTAGCATCCTACCCAAATTGTTAATTTAACACTGATACTAACACCAACCTGTGTGGGATAAAAATCCACTTAAAAAAATATAAAGACTCCTCTGAACAAAAAAAAAAAAGTTTATTTTGGCTTTTCTTGAGAAAAGGGCACACTGCAAGTCTCACAAAGGTAGTGAAGATCAAGGAGCTGCCCTGAATTGACAGTCAAGCATATTTATATGGCCTAATGCAATCCCCTCTTCCTCCCTATTGTCCCTCTCTGCCGACTCATTGGCTAGATTTCAGAGTTACATTCTACTTGAGAAAATCTACCCCAGCAACAAAGAAAAGAATGAAAGGTTTTCATAAAATATTACCTCACCATCCAGATGGTGAGAATAACCTTCAGGATTATAACTGTCTTACTGAAGTAACAGTCTACTTATCATCAAACAAGAGGAGTCTTATGAGCTTCGTGGGAATGCAAGGTTTTTCTCATGGGAACAGTCTAATGTTCTCCCACTTTAGATAGTTTTGTCATCAAATAGGTGACTAACTAAAAATACAAGGTCTCTCTGGAAATAGTCCATTATTTCCTTCCTAACAGAATTGGGATGGTGCCTGGCTTGGAATGCTAGGTCTCTCTCCCTCTTTCTTCTAAGAATAGTCTAAGAGTAATTGTCTTTGCTTTAATGATTTTTAACCCTGAGAGGATTTCACTAGGAATATTAACTCTTAAGAGAGAATATCCCACTATAAACCATTATAAACCTATCGGAATTGACTTCTTTTGTTTTGAAAATTTGTCTTTAAAAGGTTGAACAAAGCCTAAATTCAAGGCCTTGTCTCATACAATGCATATGCTTGTATATTTTAATAAACTCATTTTTTCTTTGTTTTTTTTTGAGCTTGCCTAATTTATCAGGATGTAGCTCTAATGAAGGTATTTCTTCCAACACAATATTGACAAGTTCTTGACATTTTCTTAAAATGTATGTGATTAAGATGACATTGTTGCTAGATAACAAAAGTAAATGATTTCCACAAAGATTCCTTTGCTTGATATTGGTTATAAGTAATTTTTCTGAAGAACTTTCATCTTTTTCATTTTTCTACAAAAGAACCTAAGATAACTATCTTTTACCTACAAAATCAAGTCTAAATTTCTCTCTTATTTTTAAGGACCAGTGTAATGGAAAAGAGTTCTTGAATAAGAGTAAGGAGAAACTGAGTTTAAATCCTACTTCTTATTCTGTGAACTAACAATGGACACGTCATTTTATGAAGCTGAAAGAATGACACAGGGGAGGGGGTTTGCAAGAATCAGCATGAATTCTTTTATCAATGAAAAAATCACAGGTTCTTTGACTCAGGAGAATAAGAAAAGGTTTAAATTTTAATTCACAAAAAGTTTACAGATTACTTTTTAGATTTCAGATTTTTTTTTTTTGCAAGGCAAATGGGGTTAAGTGGCTTGCCCAAGGCCACACAGCTAGGTAATTATTAAGTGTCTCAGATCAGATTTGAACCCAGGTACTCCTGACTCCAGGGCTGGTGTTTTATCCAGTGCGCCACCTAGCCACCCCTACAGATTACTTTCTTTAGGGAAGTTGCAAGCTAAAAGTGAGTTTCAGTAGAAGTAGTGACATTAAGCAAAGAAGAAAGAGCTACAAATTGGGTTGCTGAGAACATCAAGGACCATTAAGAAAGGAAGAAAGAGGTAAGGAAACAGCCATGAGAGAGGTAGCTGAGCTGGGACCACATAGTTCCAGCAGCCCAGACTAGAGGGTGGACCGAACTTTTATAGGGAGCCTAGCCCACCTCCTCTGTAGGAAGGAATCAAAGAGTAACCCACCTGGATGTAACCAGAGTCAGGTATATGTCTTGGAAGGCTAAGAGCCAGACAAGTAGAGGGGAGGTAGGAAGAAGGGGCTGAGGTTGCTTTCTATTACCTTAGTGAATTTACATTTGAGAAGAAGGTTAGACTGAACAATAGGGAGAAAGTCAGAGGCACACAGAAAAATGCTAGACAAGCACAATATATTACCGGAAAGGCTAAACAAATATTTCTCTAATATTTCTCCATCAATTTGACTTCCCTGAGTCTCATCTAAGACTCAGTTTTTTCATCTGTAAAATGTCAGCTTATTGGGAGGACCAAATGAGATCAAGTATATAGAGTACTGGGGGCTGCTAGGTGGCACAATGGATAAAGTATCAGCCTTGGAGTCAGGAGTACCTGGGTTCAAATCCGACCTCAGACACTTAATAATTACCTAGCTGTGTGGTCTTGGGCAAACCAATTAACCCCATTGCCTTGAAAAATCTAAAAAAAAAGTATAGAGAGTACTTACCTAATATTTATAGAGTACTTGAATGATCTGCCTATTAAATTTTATTTTCCAAGGATACTCAATGCAAATCTTGCAGCCAGTTAGGACAGTCTCTTCACTATTCTTCAGACATGTCATATTCATTTTCTCTATCTCTTACATTCTACATTCTCTTCACATGAAATCAGAATTTAAGAGGTAGAAAGAATTTTGAAGTTCATCTTGTCAAGGCCATCAAAATATGAAATCATAAATGAGAACTAGCATTTATTAAAGCTTTACTATGTACTGTGGTGAGCTCTGGGGATACAAAAACAACACAGTCTCTGTTCTCAAAGAGTTTACATTGGATACATAGAGGAGTAGGAGTCAGAGAGAGCCACTTTGGTCCAGAAAGTTACAAAGATGAAGAATGGAACCATAAAGAAGACTGGAACATCCATTCAGGAAAACTGGTAGACTTGATCTTAATGCATGGTTTAGGAACTGGGGATCTTGTGGGAGGGCAGTGGTACAGCAGCTGGTCGAGAGTTTGTGGAGGAGGTGGTCAGAGAGGAGGGAACAAAGTGAAGCTTGGTTGTCCTGGAACACTGTTTCCTGAGGATCATCAATCAGGAGAAGAAGTCACCAATAAGTTCCTCCAGGGCATATTCTCTGGTTTGGGTGAGTAAGAGGTTAACTAGGAAGTTGTGGAGTATGGATGGAATGGCCAATTAAACAAGCATTTTTAGGTTCTTACTACAGGCTAGGCACCATTCCCAAATACTGGTGATAGAAAGAAAAAGAAAAGCCTTACTGTTCTCAAGGTATATACATTCCAATGAAGGGACTAAATGTAAATAAATAGCACGTGCAAAATATGAACAGAGAAAGTGGAAGAAAGATAACCTTAAAAAAAAGAAGATTCCAGTAGATGAGAGGCCCAGAAAAGGCATCCTAAATATTGTGGTTTTTGAGCCAAGACTTGAAGGAAATCAAGAATTCTAAGAGTCCGAAAAGAAGAGGAAGGGTAGCCAGTGGAAAGGTGTGACAAAAGGATATAAAGAATTGAGTGTGGACAGCTAGGTGATACAGTGGATAGAGCACAGGTCCTGGAGTCAGGACTAGCTGAGTTCAAATCCAGCCTCAGACACTTAATAATTACCTAGCTGTGTTACCATGGGCAAGTCACTTAACCCCATTGCCTTGCCAACAAAAAAAATAAAGAATTGAGTGTGAGGGATAGTGAGAAGGCCGGTGTGACTAGAGTAGCGAGAGGAGTAATGTTTAAGATGGCTAGAAAGATTGAAAGGGGTTAGATAGTGAAGGACTTTAAATGACAAAGAAAGATAATAATCCTAGAACATATCATAAAATAGGCAGCTAGAATCAAGAAGACATGAGTCTGTGATAAATGAGAAGTCTGGCAGTAATTATTTTATCAGTTATAGCTAGTGAATGATTAATAAGAAGATGATCATTTGGCTTTCTCTTGTAAAGCAAATATCAGTCATGGAGGTTTCTCAACACTCATATACCCTTGAAAGAGTGAATGTTCCCAACAGGTAGAAATCAACTCTAACTGGTTAACATTAATGAGAGAATGAATATTATAACGAGAAGTGGACCTAGTCTAATGAGGGGCTGGGAGATATGACTTTGACTATGTTACTCTTATTCCTTTCTACCCAGATCACCCCCATCCCGGGCAATGTAGAGAAAAGGGTCTACCTCCACCCACTCACCAAAGCCTATATGAGAAGAACACAATCGGTTGGAATTCACCCAAGGTTTTCTAGTTAAATGAGTTTAAAAAAATCCCACCTAGATAAGATGGTCTAGGTGGGGTAAATCTTTTGGGCAAAGTCAGAAATCTTGAGAGACTGAACGAAGAATGAAGAAATAGGAAGGGAAAAACCTAGATCCTTCCCACCCTTTAATTTGTTAATAAAAATTAATTTGTTGTTAATCAAAAAATAGAAATAATTATTTTTCTCATGTTCTGATCCAGAATCACACACATTAGTAGTGTGACCATGGCCAAATCACATAATCTGCCTCAGTATCTTCATCTGTAAAATAAAGATAAATATAACAACTACCTTCTAGGGTTGTTGTGAGATAATATTTGTAAAGCATTTTTAAACCTTACAGCACTATATAAATGCTAGCTATCATTATTATTGTTACAAAATAATACAGTTTAGTAAGCTATGATATAAAATATTGAGAATCCTATCTCTCCACTAGATTATAAAACATCTAGCTAGACATGTCCATATTCTTTGAAAATAGATTTCATTGCCATACATATACCTCAAGTGGGCCATTGACAAAAATACCCAAATATCAATAGTAGTATTTTTATGATAACAAAGAACTGTAAATAAAGGCAAGATCCAAAGGAATGAACTGGGGGGACCAGCAACTAATCCACATTTAGAAATGAATTTGGTGGGAAGAACAGAATGTAGAAACTTTAAAAAATTTGAATCCAATCTTTCTAGGGTCTGAAGTGAGTGTGCCTCAGATATTAGAGAGAAATGTTTCTTTCTATGTCTTCACGGCAAATATCCCTTTAATTGATATTAATTGATTTAATGAAATTGGAGCATTAATTACTGATGGTTAACAGTGGAGAAAACATATAAGAATGGAATCTCAAGCCAATAACTTTTTTTTTTAGGTTTTTGCAAGGCAAATGGGGTTAAGTGGCTTGCCCAAGGCCACACAGCTAGGTAATTATTAAGTGTCTGAGACCGGATTTGAACCCAGGTACTCCTGACTCCAGGGCCGGTGATTTATCCAGTGCGCCACCTAGCTGCCCCTTTTTTTGTCTTTTTAAAAAAAAATTGTAATACAGGATGGTTTGCTAGATGAGGTATTTTGAAGTAGGTGATATAAAAATAAACGAACATTCAAACATTTGGGAAAAAAAAGAAAAGATCATCTTTAGAAGGGGGCTATGGTGTAGAAGTAGGAGGAGTTAGAGGCATGGATTCAAATGCCTTTGATGATTTACTAATTGTATGATCTCTGAGTTGAAAAGTCCCAGAGACAGAGCTTCTTGGTAATTAATAAACAATGGATTAACTGTGGCTAGGTCAATGGTTCTCTCAGAAACCAAAGAAGAACAGATAACTGAATAAGTAAATACTTTTGGAAAAGGGATTGTCCCTAAGGGATAGAATGCAACTCTGATGGCTTATCAATTAATGAGAAAATGAATTTTATAAAGAAAGTTGTGAGGTGGCTCAGTGGATAAAGCACCGGCCCTGGAGTCAGGAGTACCTGGGTTCAAATCCGGTCTCAGACACTTAATAATTACCTAGCTGTGTGGCCTTGGGCAAGCCACTTAACCCCATTGCCTTGCAAAAAAAACCTAAAAAAAAATACTCCAAAATAAATAAAAAAGTAAAGGAGTTTAAATTTTTTAAATGAGGAGTTGTATTGATTATCCCTTGAAGTCACTTCAAGTACTAAATAAAAAGTGGATTTTTTTAGAACATATAACATTCTATTTTTCCTATATTTTCAGTTATTTTATTTTTTTTAATTGATGCCTTTTTGACAGGTACTGAAGTTCTCCTTCAGTACTTCAGTACTTCCCTTTCCCCAAATACCTGACAATTATAAAATAAATGTCTTGGGACTTTGAATAGTTCCAGAAATTCACCCCCCTTCTTTTTTTCTCTTTCTTTTTTCTCTTTTTTTAAACCAATAAGACAGAGAGTACAAATTTAACAGATGTAGATTAACTAATTGACTAAGAAGATAAGATTCCCTTTGGAATATAGGTTAAATGGCAAAGCTAAAGAATAGGATCCTCTTTCTTTATATTTATATATATATATATATATATATATATATATATATATATATATATATATATATTTCTAAGGAGACCTCAGGAAACTAGACTATTTGATGTACCAAAAATTAATGATGAACATCAAGTAATACTAACTTTAAAACCGAATCACAAAATTAGTAGATGATTCCATGAAAATGAGACATGAAAGAAACTCTAGCAATTTATTAGAGAATTTGTTATTTAAATCAAATGTTCAGGAGCTTAAAGAACATTAATTCCAAGAATTAAGAACACTGCTTTTAAAGAAAAATAAATTAGAATAGTAATCAATAAAAAATATTTGATGGGGCAGCTAGGTGCCACAGTGGATAGAGCACCGGCCCTGAAGTCAGTAGTACCTGAGTTCAAATCCAACCTCAGACAATTAATAATTACCTAGTTGTGTGGCCTTGGGCAAGCCACTTAACCCCATTTGCCTCGCCAAAACCTAAAAAAAAAATTTGATCAAAAGATAATGGTCCAGATGGAGACCAAAAATAATTTAATTAAGAATAATTTGGTTGAGAAACAATTAAAATTATATGAAATATAATTGAAATAATAAATAACATACCAACATTTATGACTTGCAAACTCAAGGATTGCTGAGACAAATTTATTTCCTTAAATGTTTATATTAACAAAAGAAAAACCTAATGAGCTGAATTTGCAACTGTTTTTAAAAAAAGAGAAAAATCAACAAATGAATATGCCCAAAATAAGCATAAAAGAAAAAAGCTCTAAGATTTAATAAGTTAATAGAATTAATTTTTAAAAATCAACTGGATAAGGATAAAAAGGAGCTAAGCTTTTACAAAGACCGATAAAATTGATAAACCATTAATTTATGTTAACCAAAATGAATTAGAAAATAAAAAAAATGATAGAGAAAACGCAATGAAGAATGAATAAGGATAATTATTTTATTTTTTTTGTTTTTGCAAGGTAATGGGATTAAGTGATTTGCCCAAGGTCACACAGCTAGGCATTTACTAAGTGATTGAGGTCAGATTTGACCTCCAGGGCTGGTCCTCTATCCAATGAGCCACCTGCTTCCCCAAGGATAATTATAAAAGAATATTTTTATGCAAAATAATAAAACTGAAAATTTAAAAATGCAAAAATACCTAGGAAAAATATAAAATATTCAAACTGGCAGCTAAAAATATAATCTAAACAAGCTAAAATCTAAAGTCGAAGTTGAACAAGTCTTGAACAAGCTGGCACATAAGTAACTTACTTAGATCAGATAGATTTACAAGTGAAGTGTGGTAAAGTGGGATGCTGAACTCAAGAGTCAGTTAAACAGATTCAAATCCTGCCAGATCTATTAAATGGATGATTTCGGATAGGCCACTTAACCTCTTTGAGTTTTAGATTTAAAATGAGGGGTTGACATCAAGGAGAAAGAACTCTGAAGTCTGAATGCAGATCAAAATATACTATTTTCATTTTTTTTTCTTTTATGTGATTTTTCTCTTTTGTTCTGATTCTTCTTTCACAACAGGACGAATGTGGAAATATGTTTAACATGATTGTAATTGTATAACATATCACATTGCTTGTTGACTAGGGAAGGAGAAAAAGGAGGAAGGGAGGGAGAAAAATTTGTAACTCAAAATGTTGTAAAAAATGTATATTGAAAACTATCTTTACATGTACTTGGAAAAAATAAAATACTATTTACAAAATCAACAATAAAACAAGAGGTTTGAATCCTTCTATCTCTAAATCTATGAATTTATACATTGTACTTGATCATATTTAAAAGGATAATGCATTACTTAATTCTTTCTGTGAGACAAATATGATTCTCATTCTAAGAAAAGGAAAGTTAATGTAGAGAAAGAGAACTATAGACCAGTAACAAATTAGTAACAATACAAATATATTGAATAAAATACTGGCAAATTGAATGCAGCAATATAGGAAAAATTACTCTTTATGATCAAGTGGAATTTACATCAGAAATATAAGAATGGTTCAATTTTAGGAAAACATTTAGCAAATACTCATTAGCAATAGAAACAAAAAATTATATCAACAGACAGAAAAATGTCTGATAAAATATTATTCCCATGTTTGTTAAAAAAAAGAAGTATTTTTCTTTGTTCATGAATATAAGGACTTGTATTCTCAGAACTCAAATTAAATTTAAAAGTGATAATTATCAAAATTATCTGCTATTGTTTTAAAAAATAGACAAATCAACATGTAACCAGTTGGTCAGATTTCCCCAATAATCAGGGGTAGAGTCAGAATTGAATTTTGCACAATGAATTTTTAGAAAAGAGCTGGTACCTTAAAGAGACAGAGTGTTTTCTCTCTGCCCTGGTCACAGCTAGAAAAAGTCATGAAAGTGAATTATGAATTTTGGGATTTGTAGTCCCAAAGGGACAGTTTTTGATTGGTTTGTTTTTTTCTGCCTTGGGGGCAAGAGTAGCTTTCAAACATTTGAACATTTGGAAGGGCAATGAACCAGAGCAGCTAAGGGGTTTCTGCTTTCTATTTTGGAAAGAGAAAGAAAGAATAGAATGTATGATGAAGGTCAGCAAATGAATTGTGAAAAGTACATGTGTTTTGAATGGAGATTAAGATTATAATATCTGCATGGGTAGCCAAGTAATTTGCCCTAGTCAAATCCCTACCTGCTAAGTATACAAACTGCTCTCCAAAATTCTGTTAGACCTAGTGAAGTTCAACTATCCCTCCCCTGTCTGTCTTTACATGACCCAGTATGCATTCAGGAAAGAGGACCTGCAGACAGGAGGCCTTGAAAAAATTCCTCACTTAGCAGAACCAGGAGAATTCTATGCACAGTAACAGCAATATTGTAAGGATGATCAACTGTTACAGACCTAGCTAATCTAATCAAGACAGTGATCCAAGCCAATTCCAAAGGACTCATGATGAAAAATGTTATCCCCCTTCAAGGAGAGAGCTTTAATCAGTGCAGATTTATTTTTCTTGGGATGTTTTGTGTGTATGTATGGGCATGTGTGTCTTTTCTTTTACAACATAGTTAATAGGGAAATATGTTTTTCATGACTTCACATGTATAATCAATATTGAGAGGAGAATTTGAAATTCAAAATTTTTAAAAATGGATGTTGTAACCTTTATCAAATTTCTTACTACTTTGGGGAGGGGAAGGAACAGAGGGAAGGAGAAAAATTTGGAACTATTTCAAAAATGAATTTGAAAATTGTCTTTACACATAATTGAAAAAATAAAATGCTATTTTAAAAAGTGAAATAAAAATGAATGTTAATTTTTTACATGTAATAGGAAAATATTTAATGAAATAAGTAAAAATATATTTCCAAAATTGTCTCACTTAACTGGTTTGTCACTTGAATTCCATCCACCTCAGTTTCTTCAACTGTAAAATAGGGAAAATAATAGCATCTATTTCACAGGGTTGTTGTAAGGAACAAATGAGATAATATTTTCAAAGCTCTTAGCACAATATCTGAAATCTAGTAGGTACTTAATAATGCTTGTTCCATTCCACTTCCCTCCCATCTGTAAACTATAAACATTAACTCCTGATTTTCTCAGTTTTTTTTTAAATCAGTTTATGACTATTGATTAAGTTTATCTTTGAAAAATGTTTTTTCTAGACTTAAAATCTATAATCCATCACATTTACTTTATGATGCACATTTAAATGTTATTTACATACAGGGCAAGAGCAAAAAGAGGATGCCATTCATAAGGCTGGTTTACACAGAACAAAATCAGGTCAAAAAATTAGAGTTCTGTCCAGAATTATTGGGATCCCATCTTGCAAGGAAGGGAGTACCAATTGTGAGAGACATCCAAGGTGATGTTTAGAGAAGGGAAGGGAGGAGAGGGAGGCAGAGGGAAAGAGTCGAATTGGAGTTTTTATCACTCTGTATTATGCTAAAAGCAAGCTGTTATTGCAATGAGTATCAGATTGTTAGCACATCAGTGTCCCAGGGGAAAATTCAAGTCGCTAATGGGAAGGAATAACTTAAAGGACATAGTGGTGGGGCAAAGACCAGAAGAAGGTTGTGCCTTCAGGACTAGTAGTGTGTAGAATCTGTCCTACTCCAGAATTTCCATAGTGCCAGGGCAAAGCAGAAAAGCAAATGTGTTTCATTTTTTATTTCTTCCACTTCCTGTTCCTAAGATTTATTTATTTCTTCCAAGACCACTTCCTAAGATCCTCAAATAATTTAAATTTAATAATTTAATATCCTCAAGAAAGCAATAATAGAACCAGCCCAGAACTTCTCTCCAGAAGTGCTACAGAGGTCAACCCAACATCAAGTCTGAAGTCAAAAAGGAGATTGGAAGAATGGGAAAACAAAAAAATAACCACACCAAAAAAAAGCTATTACGGTGATTCTCTTGGTGCAGTCTACAGAAAATTTTCCTGACCTCTACAGATAGCTAGGTAACCAAAGTCACTCTGAAGCAAAAATCTGCTGGGGTAACTCCTTGTAGCCCCAAAGCACTAGGGCCAGGTCAGAGAAGTAAGAAACAAAGGGAGAAATGCAGGCTATAAGGAGCAATTCACTAAAGCCTGAAGAAAAGACCACAGCTGCCAGTTGGGACTAGCTCTGACCACCAAAAAGTAACAGGACAGAATTCTAGATTGGTGAACTGAAAATTGCCCACTTTGAGGCACTTGGAGGTCCAGATCCCAAGGAAACCA
This sequence comes from Macrotis lagotis, assembly GCF_037893015.1. Classification (NCBI taxonomy): domain Eukaryota; kingdom Metazoa; phylum Chordata; class Mammalia; order Peramelemorphia; family Peramelidae; genus Macrotis; species Macrotis lagotis. The sequence continues at coordinate 49,335,079 of NC_133658.1, forward strand.
CTATCCATGGGGAATCAGAAAGGGGAAAGTGTGGGAGAAAGACTGAAATCACCTGTGAATTCAGGAAGAATAAGACTCAGAACAGACAACGCAACAGGAAAAACAACAACAACAACTAACTGAAGGAAATATGACTTCCAGCTCTAATAAACACGTTCAGGAAATACAATGGAAAATCCAACACTTGGTGCAACAGAGGACCCTGTTGAATTTAAGGAGATAACGGGACTATGACACATTGTCATTGAGAGATTCGAATTGTGAGAGCAGAATTTGTAGACTAAACGGCAAAAAATAATGGGCAGAAGAGAAAAATTGGAATCTGTAATGGTCATCTTCACCAAAGAGTCAAAAGAAAGAACAGTAGTTCAGAATACAAATGCACAGAAATGAAAAATAATATAGGAGATAAGCAAAAGATCACTAATATTGAAAGAAAATATGCTCAATATGTAAGCAAAATATCCCCATCTCAAAGACAAGGTTCAGAGTAACAACCTAAAGATCACAAGTCTTACAGAAGCATGACCGGACCAAAAAACAAAAAACCACAACAAACATATTAACATTATAATGAAGAAAATGATAGAAGAGAATTGCCTAAAACTTCTGAACATAGAAAATGAAATTTCATTCAAAAGAATTCATAAATGGTCTCCAGAAATAAAAAAACCAACACGAGATTGAAAATTCCAAGACATCTAGTGGTTAAATATAACAATTCAATTAAGAAATAAGCTCTGTGAGGCATCAGAAGAAAGACCTTCAAATACAAAGGATTAAAATAATATAAATGAATAAAATAATACTATTATATATCCACTAGAAAATGGGAGGGAATGGAATAATGTGTTTTAAAGAGCAATGGAGTTCAGAGTGAAGCCCAAAGTGACCTACCCTACAACTCTGAGGTTGACCATACATGAAAAAAGATAGCAGTTCAATAATAAAGAGTTTTAGAGAGAAAAAACAAAACTGAAGAGATTAATTCCTTCTCAAACACCTCAAACAACAGAATAGGAGGAGGAAATAATTGCAACAGACAAGGACAGCAACAGCAACAAAGTGATAACAGAGAGACCAGTAAGAGATTTATTTCTAAATATACATAAGGAGACAGGGATCAAGGCAAAAATCTGAAATGGTGATATACAGTGAAGACACAGATATGGGACATTATGGTGGTTTTTTGTTGAGGTTGTTTTGTTATCGTTATTTTGCGGAACTTCATTACAACATGAGAAGGTACATGAAAGGGGGGAGAATATGAAGAAGAGAGTATATAATGTGACAGGATCAAAGCAAGAGTTAGCAAAAACAGTAAACAACTTCTATGATCTCAAAAACTGAAGGGATTACAGAAAAGTGAATGAAGGGGGAAGGGGGCAAATTGAAAAATGAGGGAAAGGAAGGAGGCCTTTTTTTGGTGATAAAAAGGGGTCTTAATGAAAAATATTTCTATGGGACAAGAGAGATGGATGAGACTATGAAAAGAAATAGGACCTTACACTGAATGTAGTCTATGGGATTTTGAAAGCTTGAAAATCAGGAAGGTGGAGTTAGAACACCTGTACCTGGGGGAATGAGAGAACATGAACCTATAGAGAAAATTTTGAGGCAAATACTGGAGAGGAGGGTAGAAGGTTACCAGGGGAGACTATAAATCAGTCTGGAATTACAAAATTAGGGATATAATGGGGAGGGTCTTCACTATGGGGCAATATTCTCTCTGACAACTGCAATAATTAGCTTTGTTCTGAAAGTGAGGCACAGTGGAAAAAAAAGGAATCCATGGGGAAGTCCTATAAGACAGTTGCAGAAACAACCCAGCAGGTCAAGCTTGAACATTTTGATGATATTAGAAATACAGGGAAAAGAGAGAGACCAGATAATTATATCATCAGAGAATGAAGGTCTACAGCAAATAAAAAAGATAGCATAGATAACTAAGAAGAGTGAGAAAAATCCTTTATTGGAAAACAGAACCAAAAAAATTTGAAAGCAAAAATGAATGAATGGGACTAGTTGAAGGGGAGGAAAGGAAAGGAAATCTACTTGGTTGAGAGGAATAATGTGGAGATGGGGGTGGTGGTAAGAATTATATACCATATAAAAACTGAAAACACAAAGGAACTAATCAACAAAATTCCAAAGGGAAAGTGGTAGCAAACAAAAGTAGGGCATCAGTTTTTTAAGGGAAGGGAGCCAGAGAGAATAGAACCGCTAAGAAAGAAGAAAGAAAAAAAAGGAAGGAAGGAAGGAAGGAAGGAAGGAAGGAAGGAAGGAAGGAAGGAAGGAAGGAAGAAGGAAGAAACAAAGAAACAAAGAAAGAAACAAAGAAACTAAGAAACAAAGAAACAACAAAGAAACAAAGAAAGAAAGAAAATGATAGATTAAAGTAACTGAAAATGAAACTAGGTGGTTTAGTGGCTAAAGAGCTGTGACTGGAGTCATGAAGACATCCAATTTCAAATCCAGTCTCAGATGCTTGCTACCTATGTAACCTGAGCAAGTCACTTAACCTCTGTTTGCCTACTAGGAAAGGAAATGGCAAATCATTCCAACATCTTTTCCAAGAAACCCCATGGACAGTATGGTCCAAAGGGTCACAAAGATTCAGATACAACTGAACCTCTGAACAACAGTGACAAAGTAAATAAAGGAATGTAATACTGTATCTTCAACCAAAGGAGAGAAATAATAACTTTTTTAAAAAATAAAGTATTTTAGATGGAGGAAAATATAAACCTAACTCATAACTTTTAATGTGAATGGATAATAAGAAAAAATCATTATACCACTTGAATGTCATAACCAAAAAAAGCTAGCTATTCTTTTAAAAATATTTTATTTAATTAATATCCAACTACATGCAACAGTTACAACTATCACTTTTTGCAAGATTTCGAGTTTCACATTTTTCTCTCTCTCCCTCTCTTCCTCTCCCTCTCCCTAACAGAAAGCAATCTGATATAGGCTCTATGTGTATAATCATGTAAAACATAGATCCATTAATCATGTTATGAAAGAAAAGTCAAATCAAATGGGGAAAAATTTAGAGAAAAAAACATAATACATAAGACAACTTTTAAAAACTGAAGATAGTAAACTTTGATCTGCATTTAAATTCCATAGTTCCTTCTCTGGGTATAGATGGTATTTTCATCATAAGACTTTAGAATTGTCTTTGATTGTTAGACTGCAGAAATGAACAAGTCCATCATGTTTGATCATCACCCAAAATTACAGTTGGTGTGTATAATGTTCTTCTGGTGATGCTCACTTCACTCATCAATTCACGCAAGTCTTTACAGGCTATTCTGAAGAGTTGTCCCTCATGATGTCTTTACAGAAAAATAGTATTCCAATACATTCATACACCACAATTTGTTCAGTCATTCCTCAATTGATGGGCATCCCCTCAATTTCCATTTCTTTGGCATTATGAAAAGACCTGTTTTAAATATTTTTGAATATGTGGGGGTTTTACCCTTTTTTTTGTGATCTCTTTGGGATATAGACCTAGTAGTGGTATTGCTAGATAATCAGTTTTATTGCCCTTTGGCTGTAATTCCAAATTGCTCTCTAGAAAGGTTAGCTCAGTTCATAATATCACCAACAATGCATTGATGTCCCAGTTTTATCATATCCCTCTTGACATTGATCATTTTCCTTTTAAAATTCTAGATATTTGGGGTGGCTAGGTGGTGCAGTGGATAAAGCACCTGCCCTGGAGTCAGGAGTACCTGGGTTCAAATCATGTCTCAGACACTTAATAATTACCTAGCTGTGTGGCCTTGGGCAAGCCACTTAACCACATTTGCCTTGCAAAAAAACCTTAAAAAAAAAAGAAATCTTGAAAGAAAACTGACCAGATATCTTAGAACCAGAGGGTAAAATAGAAATAAAATCTACTGAGCATCCTTGAATGAAACCCCAAATTCAAAATTCCAGGAACATTATAATTAAAATTCAGAGCTTTCAGGGGAAAGAAAAAAAAATAATGCAACCATCTAGACAGAAAAAGAACCAGAGTCAAGTTCACACATGACAGCAGCCATCACTATAAAGGAACAGAAAACTTAGAATATGTTGTTCAGAAAACAAAGGATAAGTGATAATTTACCCAGTAAAACTGAATATATTACTACAGGAGGAAAATGGATAGTTAATGAAAAAGGAGGATTTCTAAGCATTTCCTGAAGAAATTACCACAGTTGCAAAGAAATTTGTAAGTTTAAACACAGGAGTCAAGAGAAATATAAAAAGCTAAATCTGAGTGAGGAATCATAAATAATTAACCAAGGATACACTGTTTATACATATGAGGACATAATTCAGATATCCATTCACAGCTCAATCATCATTGAATTCATAAAGGAAGTCTAATTAAACAAAGCCTGAGAGTGGTTCTGTTATGTCTTGATGAACTTAGAGAAAATGGAAAGGGAAGAAAAGAATGGTAAAGGGAAAAGAAGGTTAGAGGAAAAAAAAAATAGGAGGAAGGTGGGGGTGGGGAAGTGTTGACATATAAATCTCACTCTATCTGAACTGGTCAAATGAGGGAAATTTTATATAATATATATATATATATATATATATATATGTACATATAGAGTTTTGATTTCACTAAACAGGAAAGAAGGTGAGAAAGGGGAGAAGGGGGGAAAAAAGGAAAAGGAAAGGAGAAACTAGAGGTAGGGTAACTTAAGGAATCAGGTAGTTAGGTGATTCAGTGGAAAGATCACTGGGCCTGGAGTCAGGTAGATTTGAGTCAAATCCAGCTTCAGGTTGAACAAGTCACCTACTCTGTATTTGCTTTAATCTCCTAGAGAAGGAAATGGCAAATCACTCCAGTATCTTTGCAAAGAAAACCCCTTGGTCACTGAAACAGTTGAACAAGTCTACTCAGAGCAGTAGAAGCCCTTTTTTCCTCCACAGCAGTCAGCTGCAACCCCCACTTCCCCAGAAATCATGTCGAAGCGACCTGCAATTGGCATTTGATCTTGGCACCACTTATTCCTGTGTGGGAGTTTTCCAGCATGGGAAAGTGGAGATCATTGCTAATGACCAAGGGAACAAGTTATATTGCTTTCACTGACACAGATTGTTTAATTGGTGATGCTGCAAAGAATCAAGTTGCAATGAACCCCACCAACACAGGTCTTAATACCAAATGTCTGATTGGTCAAAGATTCAATGATGCAATTGTGCAGTCATACATGAAGCATTAGCCTCTCACATGGTGAATGATGTGGGCAGACCTAAGATCCAAGTGGAGTACAAAGGGAAGATCAAAAATTCCTATCCAGAAGAAGTAAGCTTACCTTGGGAAGACTGTCACAAATGCTGTGGTCACAGTACCAGCCTATTTCAACAATTCCCAATGGCAGGCCACCAAAGTTGCTGGAACCATCGCTGGTCTCAATATGCTCAATCAATGAGCCAACTGCTGCTGCTATTACTTATGGCTTGGACAAAAAAGTTGGTGCCAAGAGAAATGTATTGATCTTTGACCTTGGAGGTGGTACTTTCAATGTCTCTATTCTTACCATTGAAGATGGCATCTTTGAGGTCAAGTCCACAGATACCTACTTGGGGATACCTACTTGGGTGGAGAGGACTTTGACAGCCACATGGTCCACCATTTCATTGCTGAGTTTAAGCAGAAACACAAGAAGGGCAGCGGTGAGAACAAAGAGGGCTGTTTGCCATCTGTGCACCACTTGTGAACATGGAAAGCATACCCTCTCTTCCAGTACCCAGTATTGAGATTGACTACCTCTATGAAGGTATTGACTTCTATACATCAAGCACCAGAGCCCGTTTTGAGGAGCTGAATACTGATCTTTTCCATGGCACCCTGGACCCTTGGAAAAGGTATTAAAAGATGTTAAGCTAGATAAATCACAGGTTCACGACATCGTCCTGGTCCGCATCCCCAAAATCCAGAAGCTTCTGCAAGACTTCTTCAATGGCAAGGAGCTCAACAAAAGTATCAATCCTGATGAGGCTGTTGCCTATGGTGCAGCTGTCCAGGCTGCCATCTTGTCTGGAGATAAATCTGAGAATGTGCAGGACTTTGGATGTCATTCCAAATTGAAACTGCTGGTGGCATGATGACAGTTCTGATCAAACATAATACCACCATTCCCACCAAGCAGACACAGACCTTTACTATCTATTTGGACAACCAGCCTGGTGTCCCCATTCAGATTTATGAAGAATCATGACAAAGGATAACAACTGCTTGGCAAGTTTGAGCTCACAGGAATCCCTCCAGCACCCAAAGGTGTTCCTCCAATTGAAGTGACATTTGACATTGATGCAAATTGCATCCTCAATGTTTCTGCTGTGGATAAGAGCACAAGCAAGGAGAACAAGATCACCATCACCAATGACAAAGTTCATCTGAGCAAAGAAGACATTGAGCATATGGTCTAGGAAGCTGAGAAATACAAGGCTGAGGATGAGAAGCAGAGACAAGGTGTCCTCCAAAAATTCCCTTGAATTTTATGCTTTCAACATGGAGGCTACCATAGAGGATGGAAAAAATGCAAGCCAAAATTGTTGATGAAGACAAACAGAAGATTCTTGACAAATGTAATAAAATAATCAACTGGCTAGATAAGAAACAGACTGCTGAGAAGAAAGAATTTGAACATCAGCAGAAAGAACTGGAGAAGGTCTGCAACCCCATTAATACTAAGCTGTTCCAGAGTGCAGGGGTAATGCCAGAAAGCATGCCAGGAGGAATGTCTGGTGAGTTCCCAGGGGGGTAGAGCAGCCCCATCTGGAGGTGCTTCTTCTGGACCCACCATTGAAGAGGTTGACTAAATGCACCAGAAGAAGGAGCATTCCTCACAACTTCCCCAAAATCGAAGGACTCAAATTTTAGCCAAGGCAGTAGCCAGGTTAAAAGTAACATTTACGGGGCAGCTAGGTGGCACAGTGGATAGAGCACTGGCTCTGGAGTCAGGAGTACCTGAGTTCAAATCTAGCCTCAGACACTTAATACTTAGCTGTGTGGCCTTGGGCAAGCCACTTAACTCCATTTGCCTTGCAAAAAACCTGAAACAACAAAAAAGTAACATTTAAGCTACTGTATAAATCTGGGTATTCTGAATACTTGAATGTGTGCTGAGGGAGAGAGGTGAACAACATTGCACTTTATCAGGACTGTAAACAAGTAGAAATGAAATTCTTGTCCTGGAGAATAAAATTTATTTAAAATTGGCACCTAAAAAAAAAGAGTTGGACATGGGATGCAACTGAAAAACAATAGAAACAAAGATTAAGGGAAGGATTAGTCCTAATTTTAAAATAAAACTAAACCTCTTTACTAAGGATGTGCAAATCTACAATTCTTTTTTGAGGTGGCAAAACTGAGAATCTGAAGAAGTGCCCATCTACTGGAGAATGTTTGAACAGGTAATGGCATATAAATGTGATGGAATATTACTATGTTGTAAGAAATGATGAAGGGAATGGTTTCAGAAATCTGAGAGTTCTGTGAACTTATGCAGAGTAAAATAAAAAAACAGGAAAATAATTTATATAATTACGTAACAATAACAATATGGTAAAGACAAAACTATATTTTGGAAGAATTAAGAACTTGGATCAACATAATGATCAATTAGGACTTCAGAGGAACAATGATGAAATACATTATCTACCTCTTAGAAAAAGTGCAGAGTGTAACATTTTTTTTTTGGATATGGTCAATGTGACAGTTTGTATTGTAAAACTATATGCGTTTATAACAGGGGTTTTGTTTTTCTTTCTATCTAAGTGGGGGGGGTTCCATGAGAGAGAAAAGGCAGATTTCTGCTGATTAATATATCTATATATGTACAATTAAAATTGTTTTTGTTAAAATAAAGGCACAGATGGTATGCTTATCAAATTTGCAAATGATATAAAATTAGAAGGGATAACACATTGAATGTCAATTGGAAAGCACAAAAGATTCTTACAAGTTAAAATGTTAGGTTGAATTTAATAAGATGAAATTTAATTTAGAAAAATATAAAGGTTTATTCTTGAATATGTTAAAAAAAAAAACCCAACTTCACAACTATAAAGGAAGTGGAACCAAATAGTAGTTCATCTGGGGAAAAAAAAAGACAAAAAAACCAAAAAACACGAAAACTTGATGTGTTTCAGTGAACTATAAACTCAGTATAAGTCAACATTGTAATATGGCAGTATGATATAGTACCATTGTCACTAAACTGTGACTGAGCTCCAAGGTACTTTATTGAATTCACAGAAATATCTTGAGATATCTTAAGTATTTGAGGGAAACACAATGATATAATACTCTCAGTCGTTTGAGATGTGTTTTTGTTTTCTAGTACTTTGGGCTACCCCAATAACTTCTATAACTTTCTTGTTGCAGTCATATCTTTTTGAAACTAAGTTTTTAGCAGTTAGCGTGACAAATTTTTTTTTAAGTACAAGGAAAATCAAGATGAAACAGGAAATAAAGCTGGCAGTGTCTAATCTGATTCCAAGATTTGAAAGTACCCAATTTGCATATATATATATATATCCTATTAGCAATTATGATTACATAAAAATGAAATTAAAATATTATTTTTCTTTCAGTGAATGTATACTATTTTTGCAAATAGTTAATAAGTTATTAGGATATAAATATTAAATTGATCATAACTACTAATAAATGGAAGAGTTAGTTATTTCTTTTAGCTAAAGGGTGTCATGAAAAAATTACCCAGAAACGAAGGACTCTATGAACCAAGAAAGTTTGGAAATCTCTGGTATAGTAGAATGAATACTGCATATATAGTCAGAGAACTTTGGTTTGACCTTAGGCTCTAACATATATTGCCTTGGGTGACACATATGACCTTGGGCAAATCACTTAAGCTCTATAGGTCTCATTTGTAGGGTTACTTTTGATGATCTTTTAAGCTCTGTGATTAAAAAGCTAATGAGATGGGTGGGCTAGGTGTTGAAGTGGATAAAGCACTGGCCTTGGAGTCAGGAGTACCTGGGTTCAAATCTGGTCTCAGACACTTAATAATTACCTAGCTGTGTGGCCCTGGGCAATCTACTTAACTCCATTTGCCTTGCAAAAAACCTAAAAAAAAAAAGCTAATGAGATTTCTGGGACATAATGCAAAATGAAATGAACAGAAGCAGCAGAACACTGTATAGAGTAACAGTAATATTTTAAGATGATCAACTGTGAATGACTTGGCTATTCTCAGCAATACAATGATCCAAGACAATTTGGAAAGACTCATGATGAAAAATGCTATCCACCTACAGAGAAAGAACTGATTAAATCTGAATGCACATCAAAGAAAATTTTTTAAACTTTATTTTTCTGGGAGTTTTTTGGGTTCTTTTTTTTCACAACATGACTAATATGGAAATATATTTTACATGATTACATATGTATAATCTATATCAAATTACTTGCCTTCTTAATGAGGAAAAAGGGGAAGAAGGAAAGGAGAGAATTTGGAACTCAAAATTTCTAAAAGAAAATGTAAAAGTTTTTAAATGTAATTGGAACAAAATAAAATATTTGGGAAAAAAGAGGGGCATAGTATCCTCCAAAAAGGGAAGTGACAAATACCTGGCATTTCATCCTATTCAGACTATGTATGAAGTACTCTGTTTTGAGAAATTATTATTTCTCTTTTCTGTTTAATAACTAATTATTGTATTAGTAGTATTAGGAATAAGGTTTTTCTTCTTTCCTACTTCCTCATTCAGAAATCAACCAGAATGGGAAATATCTCTCAAAGAAGTATCCTGGTCAAGATTAATCAAAGACAGTAGAAGAAATTCTAAGTTAGGGTTAATAGGCGCATTCCTGCGTTGTGTTTGCTCAGATAGGTCTAGGGAGTGTTGAATCTCCCTTTTGTCAAACAGGAGATATGAAAATTCATAAGTCTCTTTAACCAAGATTTGAGTGATCCAAGTCATATACCCCAAGACCCTCGTTGTAATATAACCTATTCTCTCATTGCGTTGTTCATTTTATTATTAATTGTTAAACAATCAGAGTTGAATGTCACCTTCAGGAACACCTATTCTTCCAAGAGCATATAAATTGTGAATCTATCGCATAATAGGTCTAAGTAAGACAGCAATTGTCCATCCTTTTACTAATACAAATGCCAGCTTTATTAATAAAAAGATCTAATTACTTAGAAATTGTGTGTCTCAAAACTTTTTTTTTAAATGCCACACTGTTCAGTTGTGGGATCTGTTCTTTAGGAGTAGCATTGATAAATAAAAGACAACTGTGATGGTGAAGTGTCTTGTGATCATGCTATATGAAGATTCACGGAAGGAACTGGGTATGTTTAGCTCAGAGAAACAAATACTTAATGGAGATATGACCACAGGGTTCTGTCTTTGAAGAAAGAGGTACTGACTTGTTTTCATTGACCCCAGAGAGCAGGCAGACCTAGAAGCAATGAAGTTGCAGAGACATACTTCAGCTAAATGCAGTGAAATATTTTCTAATAAATAGAGCCTTCCAAAACTAAAATGAACTGCCTTGGGAGGTCTTAAGTTCTTCCTAACTAGAAGTCATTAAGAAGGAGCTAAAGAATCACTGATGGAATTTGTTGTAGTGGGAATTCTTGTTCAAGTATGGCTGGATTGAAGGCCTAGTAGATAGCTTCTTATACTGAAATTTTGTGGTTTTATGAAGGGTAAAACAGAATCAAAGGGATCAATAAGGTAGAACCTCCAAAACAGCCATAGATAAAAATGACAGCTAGGTAATTAAAGAACAATGCCAACAATAATCTGCTTACATGTGTAGCACCCTGTCTGGGGTCATTCTCTCAGCTCAAGTGACACTGGCAGGTTAAGTTCCCAGAAAAGGAGATATTACTTCTCCTTTGAGGATTTGGGCGGGGGGGAACCCTGAGAGCTTATGGGGAGAGAGAAAATAAGGTAAAAAAGGATCAGGAAAACAAATATGATTTTGGTTCTACTATGTTAAGAAAACAAATAAGCATTTCTTAAATACCTAAACATTGCGCTAGGTGCTAGAGATACTAAGATAAAACCAAATTCCTAAACATTGTACTAGGTACTGGAGATACTAAGATAAAACCAAAACAACATCTACCCTCAATGGGCTTTCATTCTACCCAGGGAGATAACATGTACTCTCTCTCTCTCTCTCTCTCTCTCTCCATATATATATATATATATATATATATATATATATGTACATATATGTACATATATATACATACATATACACACACACACACACACACATATATATCATTCACAAGGCAAATTCAAGGTAACTTTGTGGGGGGGGGGGCAGGGAGATCCCTAACAAGCTAAAAGGACCTGGAAAAAACCCTTACAGAAGGTGGCACTTGAGCCAAGTCTTAAAGGAAGTCAGAGAATCCAAGAGCCAAAGTTGAGAAGAAAGTGCATTCCTGACTTATGGAGCAGTCAATACAAAGGCACAGAAGTGAGAGATAGAATGTTGATTGTGTGGAACATGGAGGCCAATTTGGCTCGAATGTAGAAATTGTGTAACAAGACTGAAAAAAGGCAGGATCAGGTCAGGCTGTGAAGATGTTTAAATACTAAGCATGGAAATTTATATTTGAAGATAGAGGTAAATGGGAAACACTGAGTAAGGGGGTGGTAACATGTTCGAAACTATACTTTAGGAAAATTATTTTATTAGCTATTTGGAAGATAGATTGGAGAGGGGAAAGATTTGACAAAAGAAAACTAAATAGAAAATTATTGAAATAATCCAAGCAAGAGGTAATAGGGCCAGAAACAGGGTGACATTTGTGAATGGGGAGAAGGGGACTTTTGGAAGAGATTGAAATGTAAAGAAACTGGACAACTGATTCCACAATATTGAGTGAGGGTCAATCAAAGATGATAAGCAAGATTGTGAAAACCTGGAAGGATTGTGGTGCCCTTTACAATAATAGGGAAGTTCAGAAAAAAGAAAATTTTGAGATTAGGTAAAGATAAGGAGTTCTACTTTGGACATGTTGAGTTTAAAAGAGTTTATCGAGCTAACAGTTTTAAACATCCAGTTTAAACAGCAATTATTTATGTGTCCCTGGAACTAAAGAGAGAAAGTAGGATTAGATATACAGATCTGGGAGTCAATTATATTGAAAAAATCATCTACATTGGGACCATCATTGAACCCACTGGGGCTGATGCAGTTATAAAATAAGACTGCATAGGAAAAAGGAAATAGGATTCAAGATAGTCTTATGGATAGTAAAGGACCTGTGATGGACCTGACATAAATTCTTATTTTCCTCACTGTCATTTCCTAGACTCTCATTTTTTATTAGAATATTTCTCAATAAAAGTAAAAATACAATGTATATAAGAAACTAAATCCAGAATCAGTGTCTAAAGTAAAACTAGTGTTCTAGGACCAACTTACTGATTCATATTATAAAATAAGAGTTCATAACTTAGAGTATGACTATTGCTTAATTTGTTAATTGTTTGCAATGTACAAAACTGCATTGAATATTAAAAATCTAAACCTTCTTTAGAATCTGATCCTGTCTGGAAAATGAGCTAGAAAATTGAGATGCTAGCCTAGGAGGTTATCAGGTACTGATGCAATAAACTAGTAAGGTAGTTGGGACAGTTTGCAAAGAATTTGGGTTAAAAGAAGTAAGAAACCAGGTCTCAGTGGTTGAAGGTCTAGTCAATCCATCTTGAAATGATGTCAGCTTCTGTAGAGTTAAGCTCCTAACATAAAATCTATGCTTTTATGCTCTCAAAGACTGAAAGAAGTGGCTCTTGCTAACAGGGCAACAGGATGTCCAAGAATATTAGAGCTGAGCCTAGATAACTAGGTTAGGTGACATGACCCCTGTTGCTCCATGCTGAGAAGGCAATTTACCCTACTCTACTGCATTGTGTGTAGAAGGAGTTAATGCAAAAAAATAGAACTGATGATGGGAAAATGGGGTGACCTTAGAGAAAGGGGACTTGTTCTAAATGAAAAACTCACAAACCATCTGACCCTGGAGTTAAGAAAGGCTAAATTTTAATTCACAGGATACTACAAAATTCACATGCTATTACAAAAAGTTCATAAATTACTACATAAAGTTCAAAGGTGAGCAAAAACAGTTCACATATTAGCCTCTCTGGAGAGTGAGCAAGATAGCAAGCTACTTAAAGCACAGACTGAAAAACAAAAGTTGAGGACAAAGTGCCTAAGGGAAAAAAGAGAAAAGGAAGAGAAATAACTATAAAAGTGACTGGGCTTAAACCCACATGAATCCAGCCCAGAGAAGGTGATCAGTCTAGGTCACCTTCCATGCAGGGAGGAGTCAGGGGCAGGATTGACCCACCTGTTATGAGTGGAATCAGGTACCCACCTTGGAAGGCTGAAAGTGAGGAAAGTGGAGAAGGGATAGAGGGGATAGGCTGAAGTTGCTTTCTATTATGTTTAAGAAGATAGTTAAATTAAGGAATGGAGAGGGAGTCAGAGGCCCTGAGAAAATATTCAGACAAGCACAGATAATAGTTCTTTAATATTAAAAGGCTAGACAAATATTTCTCCTTCAATAGAATTACCTATGGCATCCAGTGTCCCCATGGTTCCTGATGGGAGTCAGGCACAGAGGTAGCTTTTAAAAGAATTTCATGGTCTCAGACTGTTTCTCAGTCAAGGTAACTTTAATACAGAACACTGGGACAAGGTGGGCTAGGTAGGAATAGCCCTGAGGGCCTGAGGGTTAGGGACAGGCTAGACATTGAAGCACTGTGGGTTAGGTTGGGAAGGGTACTAGCACTGAGGGATTGGGATAGGGTCCTTAAAGAAGTCGAGGTAAACAAAAATGTTTTGACAGGTACAAAGATGTGGTTAGGAGGGCCTTTGGACTTCAGGCAAATAAGTGCTTATAAAGTGCACAGTGCTTATAAACAAGTTGTTAAAAGTATGTTTTCCCAAAACTAAAGTGTTGGGGTTCAGTGAACTCATAGTAGAGAGGGTTGGGGCTTTATCAGTTCCCCTTCTATTTTTTTCACCACTGTTTATTCTATTATTATATAAAATACATCAGCAATGCTAACTTTTATTTATGTGTTGCCATTTGGGCAGTAGAAATAGGGGGTCAATGCAGTGAGGACTAGTTCAATTGAGTCATCCAGAGCCCCTAGAAGAAGCTGATAGTGGGTGCAAAAGTAGGGACAGATAAGTAGACCTTCAAGGAACTCAAACTCTGTAGGGTTATCTGGAGTCACTTTCTAATCCAAATCAAGATAGTAAAACTGGAGAGAAATTTGTTATCTGAAGGCACTATTCCCCTAGATTGGTATTGCTTGAGACTTATTTGAGGGAAAAAAAAGAGTGGCCTTTTGATCTACTCTTAGATTGTCACTTGAAATCATAAATTTCCACTACACTATTGTTATCATGAGCCAGAAGGCCGGAGGAAGAGGAAGAGGAGAGAGATTTGCAGCTGTGGATTTTCTTGAGTTCCTTTATTCCCCTCCCCCTATTAACTGCAATCACTAATATCTGTGCAATGTCCTACCCCACCCAATAATAATTTGTGGATGGTCATTAGGGGAAAAATGCTTATTTGTTTGAGACTTAGTCTCTTTCTCTTAACCAGGCTGGAAATCCGACTTGCTCTGTTTCCAACATGGACCAGTTTACGCCTTCACAGACAGCCACATGGCCCCCCTCCTTCCAAGCGCTCACCAGACTTGTGCCAGACTTAGTTCCTTCACCTTATTGACTTTGGCCCAGCTCAAGAGATTCACCCTACCTCAGTCACCTCATAGCAAGAATTACAACCCTGTGTTGCCACATCCTATCTTGGTGACATTGTTCCAAATACCTGCCCCTGCTTCCCTACCTGTGAATAACACACAGTCCCTGCCTTCAAGGAACTTATATTTTAAGAAGTTGATACCTGTAATACATAATCTTTTTTTATATTTGTTAGTATAAAAATGCTCCCTTTTTTATTGAGTCAAAAAATCTTCCTAACTAGGAATTAATATACTGTGATAACTTGTGCCCTTGATTGCATGACAGGACTGAGAGTATTTATTTACATTGACTAATCCTTTGTGGACTTATTTTATGGGCTTTGTGTGAGAAGTGGATTTTGAATCAGGAAACTGTCAAAGCAAACCGTAAAGAAAGGCAAATCTATTATTTGAGCTCTCAGAATAGTGCAAAGAGAAGGGATTCTAAGAGGAGAGTCTGGCCCATTCATGCACACCTCCATGTTCTCACGGGTTTTTTGATCTGCTTTCCTGTTCTAGGAAAAACAATGAGTTCTCCTTATATTTATTCATACCCTTTGCAATATAGTGCTCTTGGCAAATTAGTCTCTATCCGTACACCAGGGAAGGTTAATTTTTAGGCAGGGAATTAAGTGACTACAGGATTAGGAATAAAAAACTGTGGACAACAAGCTGGAAAACAACTGTTAGCTAAATGTACAGTAACTTCTCTCTTCAGTTAAAACCCACTATCACCCCAAGTAATCAGTCATAACTGGGATATTTTTGTCCAAGGGGTTTTCAGTGACCTGATGTCAAGGCCAGTGCTAATGCAACCTCCAACCTAGGAGTTAGTTTGGTAGGTCACTCTAGGGATCCCTCAAAGACGACTCTAACTCCCAGGTCAACCTAGAAGCACCCTAGCTTTTTGAGTATCCTTTGAACTAAGAACATATTAGGATAATTCTGGAATAAATTCTCAGAAAACATGGAGTTGAATTTTAAAATCCTTGGACCATAATCAGAATGGAATCAACCCTTAAAAAGAAGGCAAAGAACAACTGTCTAAACAAATACCCATTCACAAAAGTTCATCTTTTCTATTATGGCTACAGTTTGAGTTTTCCTAGCCTAACTTAAGGGCTCAAATCTTTGGTTAGACCCTTGTTTTGTTTTGTTTTGTTTTGTTTCCCAATGAAAACAGGTACAGCAATAGCTTGGAGCTGCTTTCAAATACTTTGACTCAAAGAGACTTGGTGAAAAGCTACTCAAAGAGGGGGGAGAATTATATTTTTATAAGGAAAACATTAAATTTTCTTTTGATGATGTTTTGTCCACTGGATTCATCTAGGATCCTTAGTTAATTCATTTATCTTTCTCAGGCAGATAAAATATTAAGAACAAAATTACATAAGATAATTAAAGATGCTTGAAGTGTACTTTTACTGGTAACCATCCAATTTTATTTAGATAAGCAAAGAATGATGGACAAAAGGAAGATTGTTTACAGGGCCATATTAAGAGTGGCTAATGGCCAGTAACCATGAGCTAAAGGGGGGAAAAGTGAAATGGGAGGGGAAAGAGGTTTAAAATATTTTTATTTTCAGAGGTTTTCTTTTAGATAGTGATCATTTAGCTGAAAATTACCTCTAATTTGTAGGATAGAGGACAAAGTACAGGCACCAAGCAACTAAGTTCCTGAAATTAGGGAAGTTGAAGGGATTAAAGAAAGAACTGGGGGGAGGGGGGGGATTTAATTTTACTATAGGTTTAAGACTATTGCCTGACAAGCCTATAACCCACAGTTTATGTTTTTTAGTCTTATTAACTTTTTGCTAACTTTGAGTAATGGACTTGAGACCCCCAGGAAAGTTCAGGTTTGGGACTCTGGGATATTTTCTTTTATCTCAAATCACTGGATCAAGGTCTGTAAATCAAGGGGTCAAGACACAAAACACAAACAGAACTGTAATTTGTTTCTTCCTGCTCTGTGTTGTTCTTGGCAATGAGAAAACTAAAGCTTTTCCTGACTAGAGATGGATAATGACATTGGGAGGTGATTCATTGAAAATGGCCTGAGTAACTGGCCTTTTTATTTCTCCTCATTTTTCCCTTTATTGTCCCATCTTGTGTTAGGAAACACATTGGATAAAATAATTTTCATTCTGACAAAGCACTTCCCTCTTACTGCAGGCTAGCACATCTGCATTGTTGAAGGGTGGGACACAAGTCCATAAGTAGCAAAATCAAAAAGGGTCCATAGAAAAATACAATCTATCTTTTGTATAATTAAGGAGCCCTATAAAAAGAGTGCCAATCTATATACCCTCCTCCTCAGAATTTTTGTCCCTTTGCCCATGGGGTTCAATTAAAAAAACATTGGGTTTAGAGTCAACAGGAGCAAGGTTTAAAACCTTCTTGTACCACCTATTAACTAACTATGAGTTACTTCTGTACCTCAGAAGTGGTTCCCCATCAGCAAAATGTAGAGTTCAGAGTTTCTAAAATCCTTTCTACCTCTAAATCACATAATATTTAAGTCTATCAGTAAGAAGTTTCTAGATCTATGGACTTTATCTACCTATATGTGCATAAATAAATTGTTTTATGCATTTTAGGTAGAGGAATCTAACATCTATTTCACCAAGGCAGAATGAAATCACAGTTGCCAAAATTTCTTTTCTAACAATAGCCTTGGAATCTAGGGCAACTGTAATATAACCAAGAATGTGGTGAGGCATGCTAGTATTTATTAACTTTTGACATGAAGCATAAAGCAATTGGAGTTCAATTTCCTAACTGAAAACTACAATCAAAAGTACCACCTCTCACAGATAAAGGCTAAGCTGTCATTTTGAAATTGTGGTTCACAAGAAAGGATTCAACTAGGCAGCACAAGAGGCCCTGAGTTTAAATGTGACCTAACTGGGTGACCCTGGGCAAGTCTGATTGTCTCTCTTCCAGGGCCATCTCCAGTTGTCCTTATTCATAAATAGACACCGGACCCAGATGGCTCCGGAGGAGAAAGTGAGGTTGGTGATTTAGCTCAACACCCCTTCACTCACATCCAATTCATGTGCTTGTCATGGCATCGCCTCCCTGATGCCCTGGTCTTCTTCAAGAATACAAAACAGATGTCATCTTGTGTGCCAGGCACTATACTAGGTCCTGGAACTATAAAGACAAAAATAAAATAACAAGCAACCGCATCATATGTATGTATAAAATTATATATAACAACCTGAACAAAAGTCTGGAGATGGGATAGAGTGCTGGGTGAGGAAGGATTTTAAGAAAGGTAGTTTGACTAGAGGGTAGTAGAGGAATAGAATATGGAATAGAATATTTTGTGCCCGACCTATGATAGAGCATTTTGAGTTCCTATTGGTTTGATCAGCCATGGTGATGTCATTTTGGTCTTTCTCCAGAACAAGAAACAACAACCAACCAACCAACCAAGAGGAAAAGTGTAGGAACTGTAGCAATGGATAATATGGCTTGCAGAGTGGACTGGAGATAGCTTGTCAAAGGTGTTAAATGCCAAACAATGGTATCTCAGTGAAGATACGTCTGAGGTTCATGCTAAGGTTACTATACTACTCAGTATGGTCATGCTAATGGTCATCGTTAAATTATCATATTTTTTCCTAAGTGAAAGAATTCCCATAAATCTAACTTCTATTCTACTAGTTAGATGGTACAGTGGGTAGAGCACTGACTCTGTAGTCAGGAGGAACTGAATTCAAAACCAGCTTCAGATACTTATTATCTGTGTGATCTTGTGCAAGTTACTTAACTCTGATTGCCTCACATCCAGGGATATCTTCAGTCATCCTGATTCATATCTGGTCAGTGGATCCAGATAACTCTGGAGGGAAAAGTGAAGCTGGTGACTTTGCACGGCCCTCCTCACTTAAATCCCATTCACACACTTGTCTTGGTCTTCTTCAAGAATGAAGAATAAATATCACTACCATCATTCTCCTATCAAGTTTCAGTTTTCTAGTCTTATTTTTATCTTCCTTTGAGTGATATCCCCTTTGTCTCTTTCCCAAACCCATGTTTTTATCCCCTTAAACTATACAGAAATCTTTAAAGTAATAATAGCAATAATAGTAATCAATACTAACAATAGCATTCCTATAACATTTTAAGGTGTGCAAAACAGTTGACAAATATTATTTCATTTGTTTCTTACAATCGCCTGGGATGCAAGTGCTATTATTATCCCCATTTTTTACAGCTGAGAAAACTAAGACATAAAGAAGTTAAGGATTTGCCTAGGGTCACACAATTACTTAGAGGCCAGATTTAAAATCAGGTCTTCCCCAACTCAAAGAAAGCTTTCTCTCTATTGAGTCACTTAGCTGCCCAGACATAGGAGAATATGGAGGGGATTCATTGATGGGACCCATTTGTTCTAAATGGTGCTTCCCATGAATTTACAAGGGACTACAAATCCTTAGCCTTTCCCAACATCTAGAGATTCCTGAATTAGTTGATACTGTCTTCCTGGTTTTCTATAAGTAGACCTGGATAAACTGAATAAGGCAACCCAACTGGACTGAGCTAAAATGGAAGATAGAGGGACAATCTGGGAGAAGACCTAGATGGGTTTGAAGAGAAAAGACTCACTTGAATAGTATGAGTCAAGTCAACAAGTAATTATTGATATATATGCCAGACATTGCAAACTGTGTCCTGGTCCTGAGAAAAAATTTGCCATATGAAATTTGAAGCAGTGTACAAAAGAAGACTTAAGAATAAGGGAAATGTGGAATTGGGTGGAATTATTCTCAGAAAATTGTCCTATTTGGTTCAGTTTAAAAAAAAATGGTCCCCTGGGAAAAGGGATGAGTACCATCTGGTGGAAGAAAACCAAATTGCATAGAACAGGCAGAAAAGGACCTGAGAGATAGAAAACTGATGAGAAACAAGCAGTTATTCCCCACCTCCATATTCCCTCAACACTCAAAGAAGTGTTGAACTATGGAAAGTAGTGAATAAGTTAAAGCAAGCCTCAGGGAAACAACAAACTGATGGTGATATGAACAACCACTACTTGCTGGGAGTGGAAAAGGAAACCCACAGATAGGATCACTGGTGGGGAAAAGCAATTGTTAACACCTACGGAGAACAGCAACATCACTGGAGATCAAGGAGTCTTATCCAACCTATCTCTTCATCTTAATGAGGAAACCAAGATCAGAAGAAACCAAGGGACTCGCCCAACCTCACAGTTAGCAAGACAGGATGTCAACATAGGTCCAGCACTCCTTCCATTATGTGACAATGCACCAAAGTCCTGAAGGAAAGAAACAAACCCAATCATTCCCAAATGGAATCCCATTCAAAGACATACTTTAAATCACTGGGGTTTTGTAGTTTTCTGGGAGAGACAAGTAAAGTGAAGACATGTTTATTAAAGACCTACTACATTCTGGGACTATGCTAAACTCTGAGAATACAAAGAAAATCAAAAAACAAATATAAGAAAATACCTGCTCTCAAAGAACTTAGTATCTAATGGAAGAAACAACATACAAACAACTATATACAAAGAAGATTTATGGGAAAGCATCAACATTAAGGGAGACTAGGAAAGTCTCAAAGAAGGGGGGAATTTTAGTACAGACTTAGAGAAGACAGGAGTGGAAGAGTAAGAGGGAGAGAATGTCAGACTTAGGGGACGGCCAGTGATAATAGTAATAGTAGCTAGAATTTATAGTGGGCTTTAAGGTTTGCAAAGTGCGTCACAAATATTTCATTTTATATCTACAACAATCCTGAGAGGTAGATGCTATTACTATTGCCACTTTGCAGATTAGAGGCAGGCAAAGAGTGGTTAAAAGTCTGGCTCACACATCGACTAAGACTGGATTAGATTTGAGATGCTTTTGACACCAGGTCCAGTCATTGTGATATATCTCTGTCTACAATGAAAATACAAAGTTGAGAAATGGAATGTCATCTTTGAGGAACAAACAGGTCAGTGTCTCTGGATTATAGGAATACAAATATATGGAAGTCAGTAAGGTGCAAGAAGAATGGAAAGATAAGAAGTCTCAATAAGAAGGGCTCTAAAAGACCAACAGGTTTGTTTGATAGGGCTCACATTTCAAATCCATGACCTTTTGAATCCATTACTTTTCTAATAAAGCTCATTTTATTAGGTGCTAGGTGGCTCAGTGGATAGAGCACTGGCCTTGGAGTCAGGAGGCCAGGAGTTCAAATCCAGCCTCAGACACTTGCCACTTACTAGCTATGTGACCTTGGGCAAGTCATTCAAACCTGATTCCCTCACATCCAGGGCCATCTCCAGTTATCCTGATTCATATCTGGCCACTGGACCCAGATGGCTCGGAAGGAGAAAGTGCTCACTCAAATCCAATTCATGTGCTTGTCATGGCATCACCTCTCTGATATCATGGCCTTCTAAAAGAATGGACAAAAAAAAAAAAAAAGAATGGACAAACAATAAAACTCATTCTTTTGAGCCTTGCTAGCCTGTATGCTCATAAGGAGATCTGGTGACTACCCATGGGAATGCCAAACACTGAATTTCTTAGATAACCTGAGGATTATTTGGTGAGAAAGCACTTGGATTTATAAATTGTAGTTATACATCCCATTGCTTTAATTTTGGATTACAAATTGGATTACAGTATTTGGTTTTCTGGTCCTTGCTTTCCTGCTTGCCAATAATGTGAATTTTATTCAATTTAGTGAATTTAACACCTGCCTAAAAATAATATTGAAGAGACAAATACACACACACACACACACACACACACACACACACATATAAGTATATACTGGAGGGCATATGGAGGTTATGAGAAAACATGTATAATGGGTGTGTAAAACACCAGGCTGTGGGAAAAAAAAAGTCTCTATCCAAGGAATGAAACTATCTTACAGTGATTGATTGTAGACTATTATTTTCAGCTTTAAAGTATTCTTTTTCTTTTAATTTAATTTCTTTTAATTTAAGAAGTCCCTTTGAGCAATTTAGTTGCAGTATAATACGAAGAATTCCCAGAAGGGTCCCCTTCTCAAATAAATAAGTTGTTGCCCTGAATCCGACTTTGTTGATGCTTCTATGACTCTCCAAAACTACCTGCCATTGGGGGGTTAAAGTTGCTGCTTGGGTTTTGCCTGGATTAGGATCAAAGGATAACTTGGGGTTCTGGATTAATTTGAAATGGATTAAAATGGATAATTAAAAAAAAAACCCACAGAGGAGAGAAAAATTTGTAATCCTTCCACCCTGGTGGATGAATCAGAGAACCCAACCCTAGGTAACAAGTCCTGACCTGCTCTTTGGTCCAGTAATCTTGTGGTCAGAACTCTGAAATCAAATCAAGATTTCATTCCCTGGTCCCCTTTTATGATATGCGACTCTGATAAGGTACCCCAGGCAGACTCTGCAATTCTCTCTTTTCTCCTTGCATACACAAGCCCAAGGGTGTGCTGCAAATGGAGCTCTCTACGTGCTCTTTCCCCAGATGTTTTCAGCTCCTACTCTGCCAACAATCCTTTACTGCTGCATTCCAACAAATTAGCCATGTGACAGATTATTTTTAACTTCAATAGAATCGCTCTCTCTCTTTTAATATATTGTGCTTGTCCCACATTCCCTCGGTGAAAAGGGCACAATCGGCTACTTCTGAGAACTTTTAATTATTCCCGATTGTTTGTAAAACCTCTTAGAAGCCTGAAAATAATATTTCTTCCTCCCTTCCCCCTCCTGCCTGACCTTTTCTCTATTTTTTTTTGTCATTAGCCATTTTTTAATGCAAACCCAGGCTTCTACTGGGTGCCATATTTTTCTAGGGTGAGCAAGGAAATGCTTTGAACCCCTAGTGGAAACTACTGGGCTCCCCATTTCCTTTTCCTTCTTCCCACTCCAATTCTTGCTCTCAGTTAAGTTTAGGTGTTCTAGTAGTGGTCTTGTAGGTGAAGCCCCAAAAGTATCAGACCTTTTGGTTGCTCTTCCCTCCAAGTTAGAAAAGATATCACAATCAGTAAGTCAGTTCTCCCAATGTGCCTACCATGGCCAGAAATTGTGCTAATTGTTGGGGCTACAAAGAGAGGTAAAAGAAAGTCCTTGCCCTTGAAGAGTTCACAAACTAATGTGGGAAAAACAAACAAACAAATATATATGGTTATCAGTACATATATATGTATATGTAATGTATGTGTAGTGGTAAGGAATTTCATTGTTGATGCCTTAGTTCAACAGTGGCAAAAAAAACTTGTTTTAAAAGAAGTAAAACAGGGGCAGCTAGGTGTCGAAGTGGCCCTGGAGTCAGGAGGACTTGAGTTCAAATTTGACCTCAGACACTTAATACTTATTTAGCTGTATGACCTTGGGCAAGCCACATAACCCACTGTCTTGCCAAAAAAAAAAAAAGTTAAACACCCAGTGTGGTGGCACATGCCTGTAATCCCTGCTGCTAGGGAGAATGAGTTTCATACATCAGTAGACTCATTCAATCAAGTATTTGCATTACGTTCCACAAAAGTATGGTAAGTCTCTAAGGAGCCAACCAACCAATTGGTTAACAGAGGAGGCAAACTATCTGGGGTCTGAAACAGAGAAGGTCAAAGTTCTCATTAGTAGTAAGATTGGTCCATGAGTAGCCCCTTTACTAGTCTGGGTAGAGAGCTAGGGAGTCCAGTCTCAAGGAAAAGAATAGTAGTGTTGCATGCATAGATCACCAAAAATGGTGTCTTCTACATGAGGAACAAGAAATTTGAAGAATGAATACACATTCTGCATTAGTCTCTCATGAGTTGGAAGTAGCCTTTTTTTTCCCATTGGCTTCATAGCCTTAACTATCTGCATCCTAAAACTATCTGATTAAAACACAGTCTATGGGCAGCTAGGTGGCACAGTGGACAGAGCACTGTCTCTGGAGTCAGGAGTACCTGAGTTCAAATCTAGCCTCAGACACTTAATAATTACCTAGCTGTGTGGCCTTGGGCAAGCCACTTAACCCCATTTGCCTTGCAAAAATCTAAAAAAACAAACAAACAAACAAAAAAACCACAGTCTAGTTCTTTATCCAGGAATAGACATAGCTAGGAATTACATCATGAGGTAAGAAGGAAGGGCCTGAAGTCTACCTTTCCTATCCTTTTAGTTCATGTGACCCTAAGGCTTGAGTGTTAGGCCTGTTTCATATATCCTTCTCAGTTCTAGATTCAAGGAGCAGAATCTTCCATCCGAAAGCTTGAAACATGGGATGTTACAGTCATCCTAGAAGGAAAATCCTGAGAAACCAGGATCCTGGGATGTTAGTCGCAGAGAGCTTTAAACTTGAAGTTGGTGAGACAAATACTTTTTGGTGTCTTTTTTAAGTCAAATTGTATTTTATGTGACTCCATTTGAAGTTTTTTGGGTAAGATATTGATTTGCCATTTCCCTCTCCCACTAATTTTATAGATGAGAAAACTGAGGCAAACAGGGTTAAGGGATTTGCCCATGCTCACCCAGCTAGTTAGTGTCTGAGTCCAGATTAAACTCAGAAAGATGAGTCTTCTCCACTCCAGATCTAACTTGATGCTGAGGAAATTGCTGGTGCCATCATAAAGATGAGAGTTCTTGACAATCCCTGAATGTAGAAAAGCTCAAAATTTTTATTTTAGAAGCCTGCAAAATTCAGAGATTAAAATTTTTCCTGAAGAGATAAAAAACTGCTTGAAGACAGACTGAATAACAAAAGTCTAGATGAGCGTGCGTGCCTAAGGGAAAGAGCTGGCTAGGATTAGACTCCACTGAGTCTGATCACATGGAGCTGAGACCATACATAGTTCTCCAGTGGCACTGACATGAGTTCTAGCTTAGAGAGAAAAAGTGGCCATTCTGCAAAGAAGAAAAGAGAGGAAAGAAAAGAGAAAGGGCGCTCCACTCTGTAAGACCTTGCTTAAATGTATTTCCAAAGTAGGTTGGAAAAGGATGGTGCTTGGGAAATGGCTTAACACCTGGCTCCAGGTATTCTCTAATATGTATACCACAGGGGTGGCCCCCCAAAGTGCGGCTAAGACAGTACTCATTGCACATGGGTGGCATTCTATGTACTAGTGTTTCCTATCCTAAAGGGTATGACCTTCAAGTACAATATGACCATTTCCTGTGCCCTGCTTCATATTGAATCACCTAGCTGCCCTTTATTAGCTGCTTTACAATTGAGGAAGCTGAGGGAGATTAAATGACTTGAGCATGGTCACACAGCTAGTAAGTATCTGAGGTTAGTCTTGAACTCAGGTCTTTCTGACTCCTGGACCATTGCTTTGTGCATTGTAGCATCACCTAGTTCCTGCCAAGGGATACAGAATCTATAGACTTTATATAGACTATAAATACTTTTATTCACCTATTTCATGAAGTGACAAAGAGTTTTCATAAGGGACAAAATACAATTTAAATATCTAAAAATTTAATATATTTATAAACACATTTTAAGTAAAAAAGAAAGATACTTCTACAAGACAGAAGAATTACAGTTTGATAGAATGAGAAATTGACCTTAAACAAAATAAAACTGATGGAATCTCCAAACACTTTCATTAATAAAAACATTTTAAAAATTAACTAATTCAAAAAAATTCATAAACACAAATTCATCAATATGTTTCAAGTATACTCAAAAGGAACAAGAAACAGAGCTACACTATTACAGCCCAGTTATGTGCAGAAACATATCTTGCCATCTCTGCTCATATATTCAGAACTCAAGCAGACTGGAAAAACAGAGTTGATGGTTTCTGAGAATATATTCATTGCATACAGGAATCAGATAGCTTTCTACATTATTTCAGAACCTAATCTGTGTGAAAAGATCCTATCAGACCCCAAAACCTATCGAGACCTGCATATGAGATGTGGATATGAGGACAATATCATGTGAATTCTAGCCTGCTCCTGGTATGGGATCCTTCAACTACACTAAAATGAAATAAAACATAACTGCCTCTAGGAAAAGCATTCTTAATCTAAGGTCCATGGTCCCTTAGAATCCACATATAAATTTCACAGGTTCTGTGCACTTGGATGGGAAAAAACTACATCATTATTTTCATTGTCCTTTTGTTTTCTTTTGTAATCCTCTGAAATTTAGTTTTGTATATTTAACAAACTTATACTGAGAAAGAGTCCCTAGGTTTCACCAATCTACCAATGTGGTCCATGATATAAAAGGGGCCAAAAAACCTCAGATGTATGATAAAATGCATACAGTTTAGAATGACAGACTGAATTTAATAATGACATTTAATATTAAGTGCAATGTTTGTGTTCAAAGAAAAAGGTACAAACAAGATGGAAGCAGTGTGGCAAAACAAGACCATAGGAAGTAAGAGTTGGAAGAGCTCTTAGATCATCTAATTTTGGTGTTCTTAACCTAGGAATCATGGAGAAATTTCAAGGGTTCTATGAACTTGGGCAGGGAAAAAAATCTATTTTCCTTAACCTTTGGTTTCCTCTATAATCTTTTATATTTCATTTTCTGCATTCAACCACTTCTGAGAAGTGGCTCATAGGTTTCACCAATTTGGTAGTTAAGGGTTCCGTGACACGAAAAGGGTCAAGAATCCCCAATCTTGGATAAAATATAAACTCTTCACCTTGACATTTAAAACTTTCTTCATCTAGTAGCAACTGCCTACTATTCCAGGCTTATGTCATAATATTCCTCTTCCAGCCAAACTGGTCTTTACAGAAAAAGCTAGTCCCATCTCATGCCTGTATGCAATCTTGTCTTGTTCCCCATTCTTTCTAGAATCCTCGTTTATTTGTTGTGTCATTCCTACAGGAAGCCTTTCGTTACTTATTTCTTTCTCCTCAATTTGTCATTTTATAATTGTCCATAGTATAAAATTGTATCACCACCTCCACTAGAATATCAGCTCTTTGGGAGCAGAAATTGTTTTTGCTTTGGTTTAGCACCTTAACAAAGACTAGTTCGATTGAATTAATAATGGCAAAAAAAAAAAGAAAAGAAAAAAAAAGAAAAGAAAAATACCACCTTAGCTCCCTGAGAGATCCCTTCTTCTGACTTGTTTTGAAATGCAAAAAACTTGTATTTATTCATTCAACAGAGAGTTATATTGAGTGTAAATATTTGCTTAGTCCAGTCCTCCGTGCAAAAGCAGTGTATTGTGATAATATAAAGATGAACCAGACACGGTCTCTGCCCTTGAGGATCGAAGGCATAACATTTGGTACAGTACAAACTGAACTTGTGATGACTGGCTTAAGTTTGAGACTTAATGAATATATAATATTTTCCTGTCTGTTAATAGTTTTCCAAAATTATATTTAGATAATGAATGATTTTCTTAATCTTCTTTAGATTCAGAAATTTAAAAAATTTTTTTCATTAAGAAGATAGTACATTTCAGTCTTTAAATTTGTATATCTCTGTCTATCCTCAACCTTTCTCCATTCCTGGCAAAACAATTTACAAATTAGAAAAACATCTCAGAAACCACTTCTAAATTTTGAATTTTGCCAGTGGTCTATGCCAAGGTGAGATGGAAAAGTAAGTAAGGTCTCATTATATAATCCGAGGAGACCAAAGGAAGCCTTGTTGTGGCTTTTTATGTCTTTTTTTTTTTGTCCAGTCAGTAGAAGGCAATGGTGGTACATTCAGATGTTAACCCAAAATAGTTTCATTAGTGATATATTATTTTTAAAGCCACAGACTGGAAGTTGCACCATGGAATTCCAAAGATTTTTTTTGAAAGATGAAGATGCCCTTTTAAATATAAATACATATATATCTATATCTATCTATATAGATATAGATATATAATAAAAAGATCAAAATCAAACATTAAAATAAAATTTTAAAAGTAAACATTAATTTAAAGCTGTTTTTGGCAAATAGAAGCTGCTTTCCAGAGCACCTGGGCCTTTGATAGTCATGGGAAACTCCAGGTCTCCTTAATCAGAGCAGAGGGAAAGAGCTAGATTCCAGATGTCACTATCTTCACATTAATTAAAAGAATCATTTGTATCATTTATGTAAGATAAAAGAGGCATTTAGAGTAAGGAAGGAAATTAGATCAATCTTTATGCACATAAACTTTATTGTTGTTTGTAAGAGACTTACCAGCTCCTTCCTAAATCTGCATCAGTGTCATGGATTGACAGGAGAAAGTGTTTTGGGAAGTTGAATTTCCTTTCCTGAATTATTTGACCATCTCATTCTGATCAAATAAGACAGAACTCAACATTTGGAACCAAGTTGATTAAAAAGGATTCCTAAAACATAATTTTGAACTTCTTTTTCTTTCTCCTTTGGGTTGCCTTTTCATGTTATTATAATATAGAAAGTATTTGAAATTGCATACTGGTTTGTTGTTTTGCTTATTTATAGAAAAAATGGAAGGTAGCCAGGACTGTTGGAGAAAGATAGAAATTCTTTCTCCCTTAATGAAGTGAGAGAATGCCTCTTCTTCCCTGAAAGTTTTGTAGAATCCTGGATCAAATGAACTTCAGAGGCTATCTTATCTAAGTCCCTCATTTTACAGAGGAATAGACTGAGGTCCAAGTTAAGTGATTTACCCAGGGCCACACCAGCAGTAAGAAGTGGCAGAACCTGAATACTTAGATACTTCTATTCCTCCTATCAGGGCAGTTAGGTGGTACAGTGGATAGAGCACTGGCCTTGGATTCAGGAAGATGGAAGTTTGAATCTGGCCTCAGATATATGACATTTACTAACTGTGTTACTTTGGGCAAGTCACTTAACCCTGATCACCCTGAAACCTGATTTATATCTGGACACTGGACCCAAATGGCTCTGGAGGAGAAAGTAAAGTTGATGACTTAGCCAAGTATCCCTCCTCACTCAAATCTAATTCACATGCTTGTCATATTATTCTTCCTATCGTGTTCAGTCAGGTATAAATGCAACTGGTTTATAATCAATCTCTTTTATATCCTGACATGTTTTACTTTGAGATTGCTAAATCTTTGTTCTAGGGGAAAAAAATGCCTCAAACTCCCTATATCATCAGGATAAAAGGTGACATATTTTATATGAGAAAGGTGTGGGAAATTATAAAGAAAAAGTATAAATTACTATGTTTCATGTTACATTTGATGTCACAATTTATGACTTGTGTGTTTCATTGAGCAAAATAACACTTGAAATCCTGTAATCATTCAACATAAATGTGTTTCATTTTGGTATCCAACCCATAGACTTAATTCCCTCTGGCAATCTACCTAAGGTAAAGAACAAGAACCCACTAGAATTTTGTCATAATTTTCACAGTGAAACTGGTTTTAAGACTTGCTTCTGGATCTTATTAGAGGTAGAAGTACTTTTAAAATCATTTTTTGATATTTTAAATATATCTTTCTATTAAAAAGAAAAAAGAAGAACCCCTTTTGAGTCTTTGGTAACAGATTAAAAACCGGGCATTTTCTTCCAAGGTGGTGCAGTGGTTTCAGACCTGAAGTCAGGTCTTCCCCAGTTCAAACCTGGCCTAAGATACTTTTACCTGTGACCCAGCTGACCCAAGTTTTCTCATCTATACCTGCATTGGTCTGGTCAGTTACAGTTGGATACCCTGTCACATGACACTAATATAGTGAAGTCATTTTGGTCTTCTAGAACTAAGTCCAATGATCAATTGACTGATAAATATTATAGCTAATAAATGATATATTGATTTCTTGTAATTGATAATTATATGTAATATTTTTAAAGGTTCATAGACCCCAGGTTAAAAGACCCATGATCTAATCTAATTCTTCAATTAATAAAATGAGGAAATTGGAGCCCAAGTGACTTGTGCAAGGTTATCCAGTTAAGGAGTATTCTCTTCTTTATCCATTCGTATTTTCTGTTGACTTTCACTTCACCAAAGACAATTGGTTCAGGAGGGATGTCCTCAGAGGTAATCAATTGACAACCTAAAAAATTAAAATATTATCGATTTCAAATTTTATGATATTGTTTAGTGCTCCTGAAGTAGAGGAAATATTGAAAAAATATGTTGATTTCCATTCCATTGCTGCCTAGCACCTCAACTTCTAATGAAACATGAATGCTTTAAGCTTCTTTTCCAAACTCACGCCAAACTTTCCCACAGAAACTGAGTACTAAGATGGTGAGAATCACCTCAACCTCTTCTGGGATGTAAATCCATTGAGGTGATGAGAATTGTTTCAACCCTCTTTCCCCAACTCCACCCTTATCCTTTTCCCAGCATGGTACTACATATGCTGCTCTCCCATAAAACCTGGCCTTTGTCCCTGATACTGGGCTGTTATCAACGCAGTTGCAAGCATCCTGCAGCTGTTCCTAATTTCTCTTCCTTATAATGCTTTCCTTCTTTATGCTTCTTTTTTGTGGCTGATGTAGCAGCAGCTGCTGTTGCTGCTCTGTTGCTCCTGCTAACTGTCCTTTTACTCACCCTCCCCAGGAAATCAGCCCACTGCCTATATTCTCTCTCTACTTTATTTTCTGCTAACCACAATAATATGTAATTAAACCTTTTTGCCCCTAAACTCTCCTGGGCCAGAGCTGGTTCTTTAGTGAATTCATCACATATTTGAACCCCAAACTAGACTACTCCAAAACTTTTTTTTTAGGTTTGTTTTTTTTTGGCAAGGCAAATGGGGTTAAGTGGCTTGCCCAAGGCCACACAGCTAGGTAATTATTAAATGTCTGAGACCAGATTTGAACCCAGGTACTCATGACTCCAAGGCCGGTGCTTTATCCACTATGCCACCTAGCCGTCCCTACTCCAAAACCTTTTAAACAACATTTTTCATCTCATTTTAGAAAAAAGTATTTATTTTTAACATTACAATAGTCATGTGTAAAAGTAAATGTGACCCCCCCATGCAAAAAAAAAAAAGAAAAAAAGGAAAACCTCAAGGTTTCCTCTTTTAACCTGACTATTCTTTCCCAGCTTGTAACTACCAATATGGCTCCATGTGGCTGGATCTATGCTGAGCTCAGTTTCCTTCCTTCCTTTTTTCTCTTAAGCACTTTAGCCTTTTTAACCTCAACTTCTGCTAAATGGCCAGTCCTTTAGGTAGCTCACTATCTTGCTGCCTCTCTGTCGAGTTTAACCTGTGAATTATTTGTGGTCACCTGTAAACTTTATGTAGTAACTTGTGAAGTTTCTGTAATAATGTGAACTTTGCAGTAATCAATGAATTAAAATCTAAGCCTTTCTTACCTTCCTGAGTCAGATAGCTGATGAGTTATTCATCCCAAACAAAATCATAGGTCAATCTTTAAGCCCCCCCTTTCCCTAAGGGCATTATCCTGTCATAAATATCATATTGACATTCTCACTGTTAACGATACAAATTAATGGAAATAAGATTCTTATGTTCTCCCTTAGAGAGGAAAAGAGGGTCAACAAAGTGGATTTCATTGGGTGACCTGGGTTAGGAGAATGGGGAAAAACTGCAAGTGACAGAAAGACCTGGGTTCAAATTTTTCTACTCTCCTTCAGCAATGTTGCCATGGGCTAATCAACCAACAACTCTGCACCTCAGTTTCCTCATTTTTAAAGTAGAGATAATGGCAGTGTTGTGGAATGCTGATTGTTTGATTATCCACTGTGAAGAATCAGAGAGAGAGAGAGAGAGAGAGACAGAGAGAGAGAGAGAGAGACAGAGAGAGAGACAGAGAGAGAGAGAAAAGAGCAGGTAGCCATGAGGCTTGGCTTAACCAGGCCACATGGTTATGTCCATGGTGCTCCATGTGGATTAAGGGAGAGTCAGAGGAAGTCTCATCCTTCTCAATGGGGGGCCAGAAGAAGCAAGAGAGTTGAAGATTCCAGTTAAATACAGAACAGAGGGTGGTGCTTGGGGAGTGGTCTTTCACCTTGGAGCCAGGTAACCCCCCCAAGGGCAAGCCATGTATTGGTCCTTCCTGTCCTTTCAACACATCATTTCCTGTCCACAAGGTTAGGTGAAAAGGAAAATGGGGGATAAGATACAAACAACAGGGTCAAGGGGAGACCAGATACAATCAACAGTGTCCAAGGGAGGCAGACTTCACCATTTAACAAATTTTGTTTTTGCTACATTCACAATTCATTTTATCACCAGTAGTACCAACCTCAAAGGATAATGGTGAAAGTTAAATGATATTAGCTATACTTGGTGTTTTACAAACTTTAAAGCATATAAATGGCAGCTACAGTTGTTACTAAGTAGAGAAATTCTATAAAGAGTTTGGCAAGATTTTACACATCAAGTCAACATATAAATATCCAAAAGGATGTTGGAACATAGGGATTAGCCTCCATAGCCCAGTTGTCTCTGGAAAGAAGGAATGATCAGAAGGATACTGCCTTTAGTCTCCCAATAAAAAAGATTCAAGTACAGAAAAAGCCAGTGTTTCCTTTGGAAAGCCTCTATTATGGCCAGAATAATATGGATCCCTTCCACTTATGTTGGGGCTAAGTGAAGGTCCTGCAGAAACCTAGCCCTAGAAGCATACATGAAAAGAAGGATCTGGACTGTAGAGAATGAAAGGAAGTCAAAGGGTCATAGATTATTCAAACGTCTAGAACATGACTATAATTAAATATATTTCTTTGAGGAATTAAAGCAAGCATTATGGGAGAGATTTAAATATATATTTACATACACATTTATAAACATCTAAATATATTTGTATAAACATTTACAAAAATTTTCTGCTGTGGAGGAATTTATCATCTAAAGATAAAATAGCATGAAGAAGTTTAAGATATAACACACAAATATACAACCATATACAAATAATGATGAACAAATATCATGCCAACTTAGTATGAAATAGATGCTGAAAAAAGGAATGATCAGGATGGGGTAGGGTTAATCAAGGAAGAGTTTTCTGCAGGGTTTTGAACAAAAAGAAAATAGGGGCAAGCTGGACAATGCCAGGTGAGAGGAACTGCATATTTTTATAGCAAAGGCATTGGAGCAGTCATGTGTGGGGCATGTTAAATTTCCCTAACTGGAAGAGAGACTCTGTGTTAGAGAATAATAATAAACAAAATTGGGGAAAAGGGAAGTTGGTAGTAAGGCAAGAAAACATTAAATTTAAAACTGCAGCTAAAGTTTATTGAAATATTAATAAGTGAAATTCATTGAAGGGATCAAAATCCATTCCCCAGTAGAGAATAGCTCAAAGGATACTAACATACAGTTTCCAAAAGAATTACAATCAAATGAATGAATGATCCTAATTACTAATAGTAAAGGAAATGCAAATAAAAATAGCTGACTTTTCACCTTCACCTTAGTGAATTGGCTAAACTAATAGAAGCAACGTTGGAGGACCCACAGAAAGATAGGTATGCAGTGGTGTCAAACTCAGATAGAAATGGAGGCCATTAGGTCATACATAAGTAACCTTGTGAGTCAAATACTGACTTAATTTAAAAATGTATTACTATCTATGTTTCATTGTATTTTTATTTATTTATTTATTAAATGTTTCCCGATTATATCTGAGTCTGGTTCAGACCACACTTGGGAGTGTTGCAAGGGCTTCCCTTGTGCCCCATATTTGACACCTCTGCATTAATGTACTGTTTCCAGAGCTGTGAATTGACCCAACCATTCCAAAAGACAATTTGGAATTAAGATAAGAAAATAAGGAATGCCCTTTGATCAGTGATCCCACTACTAAGGAGATCAGTGATGCAAAGAAAGGTTTCATATCCACCAAATATTCAAGGCAGCGTATCTTGTAACTGAGAATCTGAATAAAACAAATAGATGTCATTTATTTGGAAATGGCTAAGTAGATTATGGTCCAAGGATATGATGGGATATTTCTGTCCTAAAAGAAAACAATAAATATAATGAATATAGACAAGTATGATAAAACATATGAACTGATACAAGAGGAAGTAAACAAAACCAGAAAAAGAATATAGGCAATGACTTCCAAGATAAAAGTGAAAAAACAATATAAAAATTGTGAAATTATAATGACCATGATTGATCCTAAAGAAGAGACAAGAGAATGTACTTCCCTCCCTCTCTTCATTATTTGCAAAGGTGGTAGACTATGAATATTGAACATTTCACCTATAATATTAGGCTTAGTTGATATTTTGGCAAAATGTGTTGAGCTGGTTTTTTCCCCTCTGACCTTTGTTATAAGCAATAACTCTCTAAGGGGAGATGAGGATAGAATAAGAAATGTATTGTAAAAGAAGAAATTAATAATTTTAAAGCAATAAATTTATAGCGTAGAAAGGAAGGAGAATATATTGAATTCAATCCCAGGGTAGAGGACACATTTGATGGAAATTTCAGTCATTTTTAGTCATGTTTGATTCTTCATAACCCCACTTAGGGTTTTCTTGGCAAAGATACTGAAGTAATTTGCCATTTCCTTCTCCATTTTATTTTACAGATGAGGAAACAGAAAAAAAACAAGGTTAAGAGATTTTTCTCAGGGTCACACAGCTAGTAAGGGTCTGAGGTCAGATTTGAATTCAAGAAAATGTCTTCTTGACTTCAGGACTAGTATCCTAACTACTGTACCACCTAGCTGCCCTATGGTAGAGAATAAGAGATATCAAGACTAGAAAAGCTGTGTGTTTGTGTGTGTGTGTGTGTGTGTGTGTGTGTGTGTGTGTGTGTGTGTGTGTGAGCTAGAGCAAGAAATACTAAAGAACAACTATTTTAACTCATTTTTCAGGCAAAAAAACAGATTCACAGATAATCAGGTGTAGGCCTAAACCTGGTTAGAATGATAGTTAATAGCATTCTCTTCAAGCTATTAAAGAATAGTTACAATGATACTTCTTTAGGAGGAAAAGTGAAAAGTGAGATCAACTGAAACACCTTTATGTGAACACCTGGACTTAGTAATTTTTGTATGATTAGTAATGAAAGTTCTGTACAATGTTGGCACTGAAAGTCAGTGGAAAACTTTATATTCTTAGAGGATTCCTGGGTCAAGATTTTCAAAAAGAAAATCAAGATTTTCAAAAAGAAAATAGGAAGAAGCCGGAAGGCCAAGAGTTCTGCATACTCCTGGATGAATCAAAGGCTTGCTGATCTACTCCAATCTTTCTGAGGAAGAACTGGGCAAACAAGAACCAGGAGAATGTCTATGGTTAAAGATTAACTTGTGCTTATTTCTCCATAACTGCGTCTTGTTTAATTTGGCTTGAGCATGGAGAGATTCTTTCGTAAGCCTCTGTGTGTAACGACTAAACAGCAGACAGTATGACCTTTACACACGAGCTAATAAACTTTTAAAACTTGGATGCTTCTTCTTTTCTCCATCCGTGAAATGAATAAGTGGTGAGATGTATTCTTCTGTTCTGTGGAGGGACACACTGACAATAACTGCCTTTCAAACAAAAATTCCATCTTGCCATAAAGAACATAGCTTTTTTTTTTTGCCCAAATGAAGTCTGCAAAGATACTGGAGGTCCTTTGAGTAGCTGGTCTACTTTGACCCTGTCTAGGATTTGTTTCTACTTGCAGAAACTTAGTAATGTTTATCAAGAAGGACAGGCAGAGGAAATACTTTGTTAAAAAACAAGAATCTGATCCCACTTAAAACTCTGTAGTCATGGCTTTCTCTCTCATCTCTGATCTTGGTATTTTGCACAGGAAGTAAAAATAACAATATTAAGTTTGCTTTACCCTAGAGAATCCATAGTTGATTTTCCATTGCCCCCTGCTGGATATTTTAGTCTTTCAGGTTAAATTTAAAAAAAAAAAATCAACGGCAAACAGTGCTCAATTTGTTTTCAATGAAATCTGGATGTCTGAATCATAAAGGCGAAGGGTTTTATTAGAAAAGGGCTCAGATGCCTATGTTTCTGTTTCCAAGTATAATCTAAATTAGACTTGACTGGAAGGACAAAAGTAACTGTATCCTAATCTACAAGCCCTCAGTCAGCAAGCAGTAGTGAAGGAGCTACTACTACAGGGCAGGAAGCTAGACAGAAGCCTAGCTCCTGTATTTAGGACAGTGCATAGGGTGTGGAAGGTAGGTGTAGACTCCCACTCCCAGGGGTGGGTAGCCAGGATATTACTGATTTGAGTTTAAATTGAAGCAAGGGCTGGGAAAGAAGTCAGGGTGTGGGTGAAACTAAAGAATCCAGCTTGTCCCAAGGGTCAGAAATAACTCGGGCCCAGCCCTAAATTCAGCAAAACAGACATATATTCCAGAGTTTAGCAAAATTTGTAGCCAGCAGTTACTGTTAGCTTTTTTCTTATCACAAACTACTTAATGTCTTATGAAAGCCCTAAACCTCAAAGACCTTGTAATTAAAGAATATTTGTTTTATTTCTTGTTCAGTCTTGGCAAAGGTAGCGAAGCGGTTTACAATCTCCTCATTTTACAGATGAGTTGAGCAAACAGGCTTAAAGAGGTAGGAAGAGTCTGAGACTGGAACTCAGGAAGATGGGGACCCCGGCTTCAGGCCGGGCGCTCTCTGGCACTATGGTGCCATCTAGCTTTCTAGTTGACAATACGAACAGTCACCACTCAGCTACTCTAAGCTAGTTTTCAGTTGGTTGTTACAGGTGCGAAGTGAATCTATCTGTCTAATTGTAGTGGGCTGTGGAGCGAGAGGTTGAAGGGGAGGGTTATTTGGTTTTTACTTCTGGCTTTATAAGAAATAAGGGGTTTGGGGCAGCTAGGTGGCACAGTGGATAGAGCACCGGCCCTGGAGTCAGGAGGACCTGAGTTCAAATGTGAGCTCAGACACTTAATTACCTAGCTGTGTGGCCTTGGGCAGCTTAACCCCATTGCCTTGCAAAAAATAATAATAATAATAATAATAAAACGACAGAAAATATAGGTTAGATAGGAAATTTTTATCATTTGCCATTCTAGCAAAGACCACCCCAAACTGAGAGAGATCAGAAAACTGATACAGCCACAAGGGGAGGGGGACAAAATATGTATGACAAGATGAGACAAAACCTTATTTGATATCAGAGAGAATCCTCATCCCTCTACCAAACTATGTGTTTTTCGGAGGCTTACTGAATAGTCTGCTTCCAGACACCCCTAGCTGTGACCCTTGGCAAGCCCCTGAATGCTTTCCTCATCTGTAAAAGGAAGTGAAGAAGGAAATGACAAGTCACTTCACTATTTTTGCCAAGAAAACCCTAAACAGAGTCGT
Source organism: Macrotis lagotis (assembly GCF_037893015.1). Taxonomy (NCBI): domain Eukaryota; kingdom Metazoa; phylum Chordata; class Mammalia; order Peramelemorphia; family Peramelidae; genus Macrotis; species Macrotis lagotis. The sequence goes on from NC_133658.1 coordinate 49,371,982, forward strand.
GAAGAATTGGCCGTTACTGAGATAACTGAACCTTAAAAAAAATACACAAAACAAGGAAGGCTTTGATGCAGTAAATGTAAGACTCGAGCTGAAGCACCAGCGGATGTGCCAGGGGTGCGGAAACCCGCTCTGCCAAGGAGGAGGGGCTGCCGGGGAGGGAGGCCGCCCTGGCACGGCGGGCGCCGCCGGTGCCAGCCGCCTCTGCCCGCCGCCAAGGGCAGCTCCGACTCGGACTTGCCTAGCTTAGGAGCCAAAGGGAACCGCTCGGTTTGGGTTTAGCTTTATGCACGGCGGTGGGGCCACGCGGCTGGGGAAGCATTAAGTGTCTGAGGCCGCGTTTGAACTCGGGTCCTCCTGACTCCGGGGCCGGGGCTCTGTCTGTGCGCGGGAGGCACTCGCTGAGGGCCAAGCGGGGCCACCGGGAGCCGCAGGCCGAGGGCAGGGCCCTGGTCGCGGGCAGGACCGGGGAGGAGGCGCGCGGGCGGCCCGGAGCGTCGCACGTCTCCTAAGCGAGGAAGCGCTAGGCCTCAGGAGGCCCGAGGAGGCCGGGACTTCAAGTCCCAGCAAGCTCCGCGGCTCGGGTGACCCGGAAGGATGACGGAGCCGGGGAGGGACGCGCAGTTCTCCCCCCCCCCCGCCCCGGAAGCCGTCGGGGCCCGACGGCACTTGCGCCGCTCCCGGGGCGGGGGCGGGCCCGAGGGCGCCACTTCCGGCCCCCGGGGCGGGCGTTTTTGACGTCACTGCCGGCGGAGGCGCTGGCGGGCGGGCGGCGCGCGGGCGCGGGACCTGGCCGCATCGCCTTCGCCGGGCCGAGCCGCGATGCCAGGGGGGAGCGGGGGCAGCCACGATGGGCACGGGCAGGCCGCGAGCCGGAGGCCGTCGCGCAAGGTGGGGCGGGCCCGGCGCGGGCGCCATGAGGCGGGCCTGGGCCGAGACGCGGAGCGGGGGGCGGGCGAGGCGCGGCTGGAGGAGGCGGTGAACTCCTGGGTGCTCAAGTTCTACTTCCACGAGGCGCTGCGGGCCTTTCGGGGCGGCCGCTACGCGGACTTCCGGCAGATCCGGGACATCATGCAGGGTGAGGCGGGGGGCGGGGCGGGGGCCGGGCCGGGCCGGGCGGGGCGGGGCGGCCCCGTTAGCCCCGCACGCTCTTGTTTTGCAGCTCTGCTCGTGAGGCCCCTGGGGAAGGAGCACACCATCTCCCGGCTGCTCCGCATCATGCAGTGTCTGTCGCGGATAGAAGAGGGGGAGAATTTGGGTATGGGGAGTTTCTTCCTTCTGGGTCTTTCCTGGGAAGCGGAGCATACCGGAGACTCAGTGAGCTCTCATCTGCTCCCAGTTTTCAGATGTAGATTTTAGCCCCCCCCCCTGCTCTGTTTCTCCAGTCACCATTCTGGTGATGGTGATAAGGAGAAACAGACTTAAAATGGGTTTTGGGGGGTTTATTTTCAGATTCCCATTCTAGCCCTTCTGCCCACTCCTCCCTCCCCTGAGAAAGCAAGAAACACAAAACGCCCTTCTACCTTGTTATGAATCGTGTCCAGATTCACTTCCTCCAGGTGACCCAGGCCTACAAAAACGTCTCCACCTGCTCTGCATCTCCTGTCGAATCAGGTGGTGCAGAAATGGAAATTGAGGCACCACGTTGGAAGCAGCAATTTATTGACAAAGCGTCAATTTTGCTAGTAGTAAGTAGGGCCTAGCTTGCTCAAGTAAACTAAGACCTTGACCGGAAAATACAGCCTTCTTTTATAAACAGAAAGAGTCCCCAGAAAAAAAAAAGTGACCATTTCTTAGTTAGGAAAAACAATATGATTGGCTCCAAAGCCTGCAGTATCCTAAGTCACAAAAGTCACAATGTGGATTACTTGGTCTTTTGGTTGCTAGCAACAATGTCTCCTTCCATCCTCTGCTGTCTGGACCGCTTAATTGATAAGAGCCCATCTGCTTATTAGTGGAACCAGAGATAAGACTTCCTTGTTGAGGAGTGCTTCTCAGGAAAGCTAAATTTCTGACCCTAAGAGAGAATTTCCACTAATTGTCCAAACACAGCCGGCAGTGTACAGTTGTCAGATTTTCTTCCATTAAAGGTGATTTATAGGGAAACTGTACTCTTAGACTTAAGAAAAAAGACTTCTTCAGGTAAAGCGTTTTTAATAGGGAAAGGGAACTTTGACATTTAATTTAGAGAAGATAACTTTTGAATTTGTGAAAATCTGAACTGAAGTTAAAGTCAGTTATGCAGAAGGGAAATATAGAATCAATTATAGAATAAAAGCAGTCAGTGAAAATCAATTTGATTTTCTCAGTGTGTTTCATCTTGATTCCTTTGAAATTATGGTTGATTATTGCGTTAGTCATATAGTTTCTAAGTCTTTCAAAGTTGAATAGACCAAGTTTTGAAGTGTGATCTTAGTTTGCTGTTTTTGACACTAGCAACTGTGTGTTTTGAAATGAAATTCAGAATTTCATCGCAAACTGACTCTAGCCTCTACCTTGGGGGGCTGGGGTTCAGGTTTTACCTTTGTATAAAAAAAGTCCATATGGATACTGGAATTAACTGAAATCCTTGAGGCATGTGTTTTCAATATTTCTTTGGTATTAATGGACTGTCAACATTGAACTACGACTAAATTTTCTGAACAATCTTCTTCCAACAAATGGTTGATTTCCAGCAGTTAAATTCCATGTGTGCTTCCCATATTTATTTGCTTTGACTCTAGCACAAGCCAGCAATATAACCAGTAAATATGATTTCTTTAGAAGCTTAGTTTGCAGAGCCATAGAAAATAGCTGTAAGTGAAAATGTTTCTCTTTATCCTAGACTGTTCCTTTGATATGGAGGCTGAACTCACACCTCTGGAATCAGCTATCAATGTGCTGGAGACCATTAAAACGGAATTTACTCTCACAGAGGCAGTGGTAGAATCCAGTAGAAAACTGGTCAAGGAGGCTGTAAGGATCAATTTCTCCTTTCATTTATTTTTTTAACATGAATTTTTTTGCAAATATATTGAGATTTCATAGAGTAGATGAATTCAGTCTTTTGGAATTGGGTAGAAGAGACTTGGGTTATTTTTGGTGTAAAAATAACTCCCCTTTCCCTCCAACCTCCACCTACTCCCCATGCCAATAGTCACAGGCAGCCACCTCCTCCCCTTTCTAAGACTTAGCTTGTCCCTGACAAGGAGAGGCCCTAGACAGGTCCAAGGCATTTTGCCTGTGGAGTTGACTTTACAGAGACTAGATAAGGTGTGGCTCTTCATATAAGCTCAGATCTTGTCAGAGGGACCCTATTATTGGCAAAAGCTGCTTGATTCTCACTTCTGTGCAGAGAAAAGAGGCCAAGGATTTCTGGGACTTCAATTTTTTTGTAGCCAGGACTTGTGCTTTTCTCAGCAAAGGGAGTTCCCTCTACCATTGCAGATTGGCCTGTTCTGCAGTTTTTGAAGAATTAGCCTGGGTTCTTGTGGTTAAAGGACCCTGGCAACCTCTTAGAATTTGATCACCTGGGGGGGGGGGGGGGCTGGGAGCAGCTAGCAGCTAGAATGGTGCACTGGTCTTGGGAGTCAGGAGGATCTGAATTCAAATGTGGCCTCAGACAATTACCTAGCTGTGTGCACTGAATGCCATTGCCTTGCAAAAACCAAAATTAAAAAAAAGAATTTGATTATCCTCCCTCAAATTTTAGGGAATATTATCATTTTGACTCCCAATTTTTGGGGGTGGGGTTTGTGAGTCAATTGAGTTTAAGTGACTTGCCCAAGATCACACAAGTAAGCAAGTATCAAGTTTCTGAGGCCGGATTTGAACTTAGGTCCTCCTGACTCCAGGACCAGTGTACCATTCTAGCTGCTCCCAGCCCCAGTACTCTATCCACTGCTTCTGGCTCCCAGTTTTGATAGAAGGGTGCTCCTCTTTCACGATAGTTTATCTGAAATGAAACATTACCCTGGAGATGATAGCAGAACAAAGGAGGCTAGAGATTTGCAAAAGAACTAAGGTGAGTTGGTGAGATTGGAATTGGAGAGATGTGGGATAACCTGCCATTAGAATAATAATAATAATAATAATAATAATTTACAGATTATATAACTTTTTTAAGATTTACAAAGCACTTTATAGTAACTCATTTTTATCTTTACTATATCTCTGGAAATGAGGATCATATAAGTCACCATATATATGAAGAAAATGAAACTAGAGATTAGGTAACTTGCCTATGTCTTATGGGTAGACTCTAGGGTAGGATTTAAATCCAGGTCTTCCTCATTCCCAAGTCCATGATACTCTCTGATGAGCCATTCTACTCTTGAAACTGGTTAATAGCAGAATGGATGAAGATGGTTGAAGGGATACAGCAATCAAAGGTTAGAAAGGGACTCTAGAAAGTGAAAAAAACTCCTTTAGGCAGAGTATAGAGAGATGTCAATTTATTCAAGTGGAGTTGACCAAAGGTTAGGAACCCGTGATGAGATGGCTCAGTGGATAGAGCACTGGCCCTGGAGTCAGGAAAACCTGAGTTCAAATATGGCCTCAGACACTTAACAATTACCTAGCTGTGTGGCCTTGGGCAAGCCACTGAAACCCATTGCCTTGCAAAAAAAAAAAAACCCCTAAAAAAAGAAAAAGGAAGGAACCTATGATGATAGTTGGTTCAATGAAAGGTGAGACTCCCAAAAGAGGAAACAACATGCACTAGAACCAAGATTCATATGCTCCTCTAAAATAAGCAAGGTTTATTTTCAGGGAATGGGAAATGCCTAAGATTTTTCCCTGGTCCTCCACAATCAGTATAACTATTCACTACTCAGGTGAAGAGATATTCTAGGTACTTTTTGAGCCCACTCTACCCATCCTTTCTCCTGCTCCATAAAGTTTTAAAAGTCCCTAGATCTGATGAATTTTAACTTTCTTCAAAAACCCCCAGTAGTCCATCAAAAGCTTATAAGTAAAAAGTCAGTCTGGCTGTTACTGGTTGTTTGATCAGGTAGCACATGGGTTAAGCAGTGGAACATCTACTGCCACCACCCTGCCCCTCCCCCCATCTCTTACTGACATTTTTATATTTCATTGGACCAGAAAGGGGCCCTTCCTCCTATACTACAGTAAATAATTTTCTATTTTCCTTGCAAGTCCCCATATACCCTGCCATCCTCAGAATATTCTGAGCCTCTGCCTTCCTTGATTCCTTTGGGGAATACGATTAGAGGAGGGAGGAACCAGCACACAATTCTGACTTATCTCCAGGGAAGCTTGTTCTAGATGAACCATATGGGTCCTTCTAGTACATGAGAGACAGCTGCTGACACCAGGACTGAGACACAACAAGAGCCCACACCTTGAGAACTTTGTGTCTCTAGAAGGTTTTAATGTCAAGCCCACCCAGCCCCTGGGTACCAGTCAGGAAATCAATTTAGTGTAGATCAACCTTATATACTGAGTGGTACTCAGAGGGTCAGAAGAGATCTCAAGAGGTCAGAAAGATGACCTCATCTAACCAGAATCCCCTCTGTGGCCCAGCCAACAAGTAGTCCACTGGTCTCTGGCTTTGGGGGGGGGGGGGATCCACCAGCTCTTGAGATAGCCCATTCCATGTTCTGACAGCTCTGAATATTACAAAGGTTTTTTTCTTGCATTAAGCCAAAATTTGGGGTTTTTTGCACTTTTCATTCTTTTGTTTCTATCTTTGCTCTTGAAGGCCAAGCTAAATTTGTCTATTTTTTCCATATGCCTCATATTTAAAAAGAGTAATTTTAGATTGAAGTAGGATGGAGGTTGGGACCAAGACTGAGAATATTAAAATAGTTTAGGAAGGTAAGAATAGGATACCTGGGAAAGAGAGTGACCTAACAAATTGTTGAAGAAATGGGGAGGACAGGACACAGAAAAATTTGGAAGACCCTCATTAAGCTTAACAGATAGGTATGAAATTGTCTATATTTGACCTAATTTACCTGTTCTCGAAATAGTGTGAACCCGAAAACTTCTTTTTAGTCTATGTTGCCATCTCTTTGTGCTGTCTTACAATGGACATTGTTGGGGAAAGGGATAATGGGAATGAAAAAAGGGTTCTCTTTGATGTGACAAGGAACAGTCAGCCAAGAAAGGACCTAAGAACCCAGATAGGGAGGTTTCTGTTTAGGGATATCCAGTCGCTTTGTTCTGGATTTTAACAGCTATTACAAGAATTCAGATTTAACTTTACTTAAAAATATTCTGCGTTGACTCCCATTTTGCCTCCATTTTATGTGTTTTAAATCTAGGACTAGAATTTTTCTTTATATTGACTTTAATCTTCTCTCTGTTCTTGAATGCAGTGGGTCCACTCCTTCTAAAGCTGCCCTTTCCCATGTAGAGTCTTCGAACCAGGGATTTTGGAGGAATCCTAGAAGATAATACCTCCAGTCTCTATCTGTTAAAGGAATCCTCTCTACAGTGTCCCCAATCAAAACTGTCTCATTCTTAACAAAGTATCTTGGTAACCTGAAATCAGAGAAGCTGATGACTTGAAGGGCACTAAATGAATTGTTCTACAAGCTGCTAATCACTTTGTCCAGATTAGCTTTCTATCCTTAACCTTTCAAGGCACACTTCTCTTTATTGGGTTTTCTTTGGAGAGGGAGGATGCCACGAAGATTATTTTCCTTTTCATGAATAAAATGTTTCTGAAAGTGGAGGGATAAAAGTGAAAAAAAGAAAATTTCTGAAAAAATGCCAAATGAGAAGCAATGGCTATTTTAAGAAATTCCATTGTGGGAATTCTGATGGGGAGTGTTAACAGTTAAGTTCATAGTACACATTTTTGAGACAAGTTTCTTTCCAAAAAAAAAAAACCTGGAGTCTCTTCTGTGCTCTCAAGCTTCAGTACTGCTTGAATACTTAAAAAAAAATGATGTTTATGCTCTGCAAGAATCTGCTTTTCAGGGGTGGCTAGGTGGTGCAGTGGATAGAGCACTGGCCCTGGAGTCAGGAATACCTGAGTTCAAATCCGGACTCAGACACTTAATAATTACCTAGCTACGTGGCCTTGGGCAAGCCACTTAACCCCATTGCCTTGCAAAAACCTAAAAATAAAAAGAGAATATGCTTTTCAGTATTGGGACCTGAATATACCTAAAATTTCTTTATACCTAGACTGATTATGTCATTCACTTTGCTACCATTTGCCTTTTTACCATTTTTGCTTGGCATTTACTTTTCATTTCCATTTTTTTCTTAAACTACATCTAGAAACTTAGTCATATTTTCCTTGTTTTGACTTTTTAGATAATCTGGTAAAAGATGGCATTTTAATTATTTTTTATTTATTTTTTGGTTTTTTTAGGAGTTATGCAGAAGGTAATGAGTATTTGGAGTACTTTCCTAAGAGAAAACATTTCTTAGGTGACAATACTGCTTCAGAATACAAATCATGAAGACAATCAACAGCACATTAAATGGTTATTTCTAAAGCTGCTGCATACTGTATTCCTTTTAGTGGATGAACCTCAGCCTTCTCAAACTAGTGGCTTGCTGCTAGGTTAGCCAACTGAAGCTTGTACCATCTAATTATAGAGCTTTTCAGAAACATTGAGTGAAGTAGAGGGGAAGGAGGTTCTATAAGGAAAAATTCCTTTCAAAGTCTTTTTTTAAGCCCTCTGTAAATGAAAATGAGATAGGAATGGAACATGCATACCTAAATTATATTTTAACATAGTTGTAAAGTTGCTATAAAAATTGGGAAAAGCATCAATTTGGGGCAGCTAGATAGATCACTAGCTCTGGAGTAAGGAAGACCTGAGTCCAAAATAGGCCTCAGATGTATGCTATTTTAATCCTGATTGCCTCCTCTTCACCACCACTCCCCCCCCCAAAAAAAAGCTGCAACTTTTTTGGAATAGCTAATAAGTCCAGTAGCAGTATTGCTCTATCCTTAGTAATTGTGCTTTCATAAGCTCATATTGGTATTTGAGAAGCCACAGAGTCCTTAACTTAGCATTGCCTTTGTAGAATATGATTATGCACATGTAATAATCTGAATAAGGCAGCTTGGTGATGCAGTGGATAGAGCACTCACCTTGGAGTCATGTGGACAGGAGTTCAAATTCAGCCTCAGACACTTGTCATTTAGAAACTGTATGACCTTGGGTAAGTCACTTAAGCCTAAGTCACTTAACCCATCTAAGACCATTTCTAGTCATCTTGATTCCTATCTGGCCACTGGACTCAGATGGCTCTGGAGGAGAAAGTATGGCTGGTGACTTAGCACAGTCCGCCCTCACATCTAATTTATGTGCTTGTTATGGTATTGTCTCCCCGATGTCATGGTCTTCTTTGAAAATGAAGGACAAATATCATTATCAGTAATCTGATTGTTGTTAGTAGTTTTTATTGACAGCAAATTTTGGCATGTTTAGAATAACAAGAAGATTTGATACTACCATTTTCCTTTTGCCCCCATGTAGCTGGGCAAAGAGCCTAGAGAAGATTGAATGAACTAGGTTTTCAGAAATGACATTTCTTAAAACTTTTTCTTTTGGGGTTATATACCTCCTAGAATCAGCATGTTAGAGGGGAACTCAGTGATCTTGACTGAACTTTTCTGACTTCTTTCTTAGTTCTTTTACTTCTGGAATTTGGGGCTCATAAAACAATTCAGTGAGTTAACACAAATTCACATTTTTTAAATGTTCTCTTTCATTTTACTGGATTATCCTAGAAGCTTTAAATTTTCATCTAATTTTTAGTTTCATTGATAGATGTCAATGTACTTCTATGTACTTAGGACCTGTTCTTTAAAATAAGCACCTTTGTTTCTATTAGAGCTCCTTGGTCCTCTTAGTTTGATACTTGTGGGAATAGTCACGTTTCATGTTGATAAAACTGCATTTGTTTCATTTTTGTTCTTTGCATCTCTAGAACTGAGGTTCTTTTGGAGTTAGTATGTTCATAGAAATTTGACTCATTTTAAATAAAAATGTCTATAAGTCTTTCCTGGGTCTAACTTGTAGAAGTCTGTGACTTTTTAATAACTTTTCAAAATGATAATGGAATATCTGTTCATCACTCCAAATTATATCAAAATTTAATAAAACTTGTGGCCTTTAAAGGGAACTGAGATAATAATTTCTTGAAATTAGGAGTGAGCTACTTGAAACAACCTCCCTTAAAGGGAGGATAGATGACTCAAATTGGCCTTGTTGATAATAATCCTACGGATCAGTTTTCTCCTTTCATCCTATTAGGAAAATTCACAATAATTTGCAAAGGTACTAATGGTTAAAAGTTTAGGATGGAAGAACCTTTCCTTTGTGGATTGGATTAAGTTGCTTGCTGTGGGCTGGCAATAATTATTCATGTTATTCAGGATTTCCTTTTATAAGGAATTCATTGATCTGTGGAAAGAGCTGTTGAGTGAAAACTTTAATTTCACTTCATTATAGTATGTTCAGTTTATATTCTGATTAAATTTATTGTTATTAAAGCAGTTCATCCCTTTTCTAGGCTGTCATCATTTGTATCAAAAACAAAGAATTTGAGAAGGCTTCAAAAATTTTGAAAAAACATATGTCCAAGGATCCTACAACTCAGGTAAATTTATTCTGGATTTGCAATGACTTGAGTTCCTCTTATTTTTTTGTGAGAAGCAGATAAAGACCAACCCCTCTGCTTGGAGAGTAGCTCCTTAGTCAGTGCCTGTTATATATATGTAAAACATGGTGATCAAGGCTAGGAAATGTAAAATGAAAAATAAAGGCTGTCCAAAGGTTACCCTGTCATGTGGTAGACTTACCTCGATCCCTTACTTTCCCCTACCTTTGTAACTATTGCCTGGATATGGGGGAAGACAATTGTTTCTAATTTACTTTAGCACCACAATTTTGTTCAGATGTTGACCATAGATTTAAGACATTCATGACAGGGAAGTTTGGTGGAGGGGATGTCAGTTCAGTATTCTTTTACCAAAAATCCAAGTGATGTCATACTTTTTCTTTTATCATTTAAGGTTTTCTTTTGCCATGTGGCGAATAATATCTTTATTGTGGTTATTTTTGTTGTTATAATGTTATTTCTTCAAGTCTCTTATAATTGGATTTTTCGCTAGTTGTCCATTTTTCATTGTTGTAAATAATGGTGTCTTATTCAGAAATTGAGAAATGATCTGCTGGGCATTATCCGAGAAAGGAACGTCGCACATCCAGTGATTCAGAACTTTTCCTATGAGACCTTCCAGCAGAAAATGTTGAGATTCCTGGAAAGCCACATGGATGATGCTGAGCCTTATCTCCTCACGGTATGTAAGTCCCCTCACACAGTGGATTTGGACATAAAGATTCTAAAGTGATAGGTACTTCTTTTCCTGTTGTGTATGTTTTGTTAACTTATAAAGATTCAGAGACATAAATATAGCTTCTTTAAGTGCCCCAGAGTTATTCTTCTCAGTCTTTTTCTTATTTTGTTGTATGGAGTCTATTTGTGGTGTTTATTAAATCAAGGGTGATAGTTGAACAGAGTGTTTTGAAAAGAGATGTAATTTGGGAGAGGCTTTAGAAGAAGGATAAGAGCTTGGTAGATGTAAAATGAGAGTGTTTAAAAGCCTGTGACTGTTAAAAAGTGCAGCCCCAAGTAGAAAGCAGCCAAGTCAAGGTTTATTTTGCCAGGGGCAAAGTAAGCAGGATCAGGCCTACCGAGAGAAGTAAAATGCAAAGTAGGAACTTAGAGGACCTTGGAACTCAGAGTAAGGCAGTTGCATTTGATAAGGTGATTGTTTACAGTAGAGATAGAAGTTGAAGCTTTTCGATTTGGATTTTTACTAGATTTTTGAAATAGTAATTTTAAAAATCTTGCATTTGCTAATACAGTGTCCCAGTGTGGTTGATTTGTACATCACATGGCCAGGGTTTGTTTTTTCTTTTAGATCTTTCTAACCAATTTGAAATGTTGATAGAGCTGGCATCAGCAAATTTCTATGATAAGCCTTCCTTTCTTGCTGCCACACCACTCCTGTTTATCTTCTGTGTATTCCAGATAGCTGGAATTTTAAAAAAATAAAAATTCATAGTCATTTTTATACTATTGGTGAAATGTTGGAATGGAATGTTAACAGTATAGATGGGGTGGTTTTTTATTTATTTATTTATTTATTTTGGTTTTTGCAAGGCAATGGGGTTAAGTGGCTTGCCCAAGGCCACACAGCTAGGTAATTATTAAGTGTCTGAGGCCTGATTTGAACTCAAGTACTCCTGACTCCAGGGCCAGTTTTCTCTCCACTGTGCCACCTAGCCACCCTGATGGTTTTTCTTTTCTTTGTAATACTATACACTTTACAGATCAATGGACCCAAAATTTTAAGGCCCAAGTTATTTTGTTCTTATGGTAAATATTTAAAGCTAGATGGAAATAGAGGAAGCCATAGATTGGAGTTAGAGCAGGGGTAGCCAACCCAAGGTTTTGCCATTACCTTCATAGGTAATGCAAGTGTGAAGAAAAAGAAATTTTCAGTGAAAAAAATCAATTACAGTAAAGATAAAATATATATCCATACATACACATAGACACAGTAGTTTTTCCTTTCTCCAGTAAAACACATTCCAAATTTTGTATACAAATGAATCAATGGATGGATGATTTAAATATTTGTCAGCTCCATTCAAACTATTCCCCAGGAAACATTGTGGCCCTTTGACACTTGTGAATTCTGACTCCTATCTTGGGTTAGGTTGACTACCCCTGAGTTAGAGACTCTTCATTAGGGACATGGTTGGAAATATGGAGAGGAGAAGCAGATCGAACAGACATGGAGGAAGAGCCTATAGGATTTGGCAACCAAGAGTGAACAACATTTGAAATATAAACCCAAAGTGTAAAGGTAATTAACATCACTGAAATCGGATCCTCTTTTCTAGTATCAGAACAGTTCTACTTAGTTTTTAAAATTGTGAGCTCTTTTTATCATTATTACTTTGTTTTGTGAAGGGAAAACATAAATTTGGGCAATATCTTGAAACAGCTCTTCCCTTCTCCCCCCCCCCCCCCCCCCCCCCACTGGCTTCTACTGACTTTAAGTTTGAGGTTTTTCAAGAGAACTCTTTCCATAATGAGAGTGTTGATTGTTAGGAAACAGGAAATTAATGGAACTTTGTAGAGGACTTTCTAATTATACTCTCCTTCCAAGATCGCAAAGAGAGCTTTGAAATCTGAGTCTTCGTCATCATCTGCTTCTGCTACTGTTACTGCCATGGCTAGCACATCTGCTGTGGGCACCGTGGCCTCGGCTCCCACTGCCAGTGCCACAGCTAATGCAATTACTGCTGTTCCTGTGGGTGAAGGTCCTGGGAATAGGAAGGAAGACAAACAACCTGTCCTGGAGCCCATGGAGAAGCCACTGAGAGAGCCCACAAGGTAGGAAATATTTCCCTTTGAATGAAATGTCTGTGGAATGGTGACAGTTGGAAGTGCAATAGCAAGTGCTTATTCACTTCTCCAATAGCTTAATTAACAAATTATTTATGGAAAGGAATCTCTTCTGTTTTTGAATGAGGTAGGAGTGAATTGATTTGTTCAAAATCCTATGACTAGTTCAGTTGGAAAAGGGGGTTTAACCATGCTTTCTGAACCTTTTCCTTGCCTTTTCTGCTCTCCCGTGCCATTTCTCAGATATTCAGAGAGGGCGGAAATTAAATGTGTGTAAACTCACTGATGAAATCAGTTAATAGATTTAAGCATGTGTCACTCTAGGTTGACATATTCAGATAGTATTTAATGTTGTTTTAACATAAATCTTATTGGTGTTAAATTGGCATACAAATTTGAGTCATTTTTCTTGTGGTCTCCTCTCCATAGGGGAAGGAGCAGAAGAGGAGAAATTCTGGAAAGAAGACCACAGACTCAGTTTTTTTTTTTACTTGCTTTCCTCTTTGTTATAGTCATTCTATTTTCTCTTATCAGTTTGAAAGAAAGCCTCTGTTTTGTGATTAGGTATGGAGTGTGCAAAAACATTTTTGAAAATGTTTAGACCTCACCTTTGCTGCGGTGACTTTGTCCAGTTTGGGGCACCATTACTGGGGGAGGACATAGATGTTTGGGTTGAGAGAGTAGCAAGCATCTATGACACTGACCTTCTGTTGTCAAAGTTTTCTTTGTTTTATTTTTAGACAGTTACCTGAAAGTCCTTCCATGTTTGGGATTTCGACTCTGAAAAGAGCATTTAAGAGCCTTTCTGATTCACAAGACCCTGAAATGAGTTTCATGAAATTGGACCAGAAGGATATTACTATTCCCAGTCCAGTGTGCCCTTCATCAACCCTCAAAAACAAGAGACAGAGACAGGATGAAAGTTCTCCCTCAGAGTCTACGGATAACTCTGAACTGCAGCCCAAGAACAAGAGCATGACAATAAGCAGACTGGTTTTGGAGCATGACAGCCAGGGAAGTGAGCAGAGTGACAGCCCAGACTCCTCCCAGGAAACTGTTGTGTCTTCTGCTTCTAACTCCACAGTCCTGAAGCTGCACAACCAGCCCCTGTCTGGAGAGAAGAGTCATAAGTACGAAGATGGTCTTGGCAGTCATTGTTTGGTTGGTTGGTTGTCTTAGTGTGGTTATTACTTTAATCGATGAAGTAGCTCATCTAAATTAAGTTATGAAAACTTGGTGTTAAGCTACTCCTAGAGCAAAACTCAGAACTGGGGATCTTCACCTGTAAAAGGGGCCCAAGAGGCATCCTAGGGCAGGAATGAGAACAGATACATCCCCCAACTGATTTCCCAATGGTTTCATTTTAGTGACCCAGCTGAAGCTATTTATTTCGAACCATTTAATTTTAAAGCAGTTTGTTTTAAGGAGACTTATAATTCCATTTTTTCCCCCAAAAAAGAGAATCCTTGAAGTCCCATGCTCATTGCATATATTTGAGGCTCTTAATCTTTCAACAAAAACTAAATATTAAGCAGTGTACCTACCTAATCTGACATCTAATGACTTTTGCGGTTTACCCCAGATGCCTTTCCAGCTTGAGTACCTTCCACTGCTCTGTACTAACTCTTAGTTGCTGCTAAACTTGATTTGGTCACCTTTTCTGGAATCTCAGTCCTTTTAGGGGGTCTGTATTTTTGCTCATGCTGTTCCCTCTCTAGCCACCCTATCTTTAGATTTCAAAACCATGTATGTGGACAAGAAAATAAGAAACTATCTATCTAAGCCTTCAAAATCTGTTCAAATCCCACTCTTTCTTTGAATGCTTTCTTAAAGATAGCTTTTTTTGGGGGGGGGGGGGGGGTTGCAAGGCAAATGGCGTTAAATGGCTTGCCCAAGGCCACACAGCTAGGTAATTATTAAATGTCTGAGACCGAATTTGAAGCCAGGTACTCCTGACTCCAGGGCTGGTGCTTTATCCACTGTGCCACCTAGCTGCCCCTAAAGATAGCTCTTAACTAAAAGTGAGTTCCCCTTCTGAACTTCATTTTCAAAATGCTGTTTCCCTCTGAATCTGCTTTACATAAAACCTAAATGTCATAAAAATTGGTGTCATTTCAGTGTATATTTTTCTTTTCAGGGACATCACATTTTTAGGGTTTGCCTTGTGTAGTTACTGGTGTATAAGATCTGTTTACTTAGGGTATAAATTACTATATGTCATTCTTTTTTTTTTTTTGCAAGCCAATGGGGTTGTGACCTGCCCAAGGTCACACAGCTAGGCAATTCTTGAATGTCAGAAGTCAGATTAGAACTCAGGTCCTCCTGACTCCAGGGCCGAGGCTCTAGCCACCTTGCCACCTAGCTGCCCCATATGTCATAATTCTTAAAAGATATCTTATGATTTCTTGGTATCTTGTATAAGCAGTGGAGTCAAAATGAAATAGAAACAAATACTTGCTCCCACATATTTATATAATCATGAATTCACATTAGCTTTATTATATTTCACTTCTATTTGTTAAACATTTTCCAATTATATTTTAATTGGATTCCTGAGCATTGGGAACTACCCGATACGATTGAGCCCTCTGCTCTGCAGCACTTGTTGTAGAGATGTACCTATATTAGGGCTGCAGAATGTATTTGTTAAATGAAAGTGATTTCTATCTTCAAGTTTATTGTCTGCTTAGAGTCACCAAACATGGTGACATTACAAAAAAATAAAATAAAGATGCAAGCCAGATGTTTGACCTCACCAATAAGCCCATAAGAGGGATTACTGACTAGAGGTGACATTGGTCAGGGAAGGTTCCATGAAAAAAGTAATGAGGAAAAGTGGGCTTTTGCAGACTCCCAACATTTGAGAATTGGAAAGGGCCTCAGCAGCTGACTGCCACTGCTTGAAGACCCCACCCACCCACCCATTTGAGTCAGCCCATTCCACTCCTCTAAGCTCAAACAACATAGCTTATTTCTCCTGATCTCTCCTTCATGGCAGTTCTGTAAGTACTTTAGCTTCACTGTCCTTCTCAAAGTCTTCTTTTATCCAGTAGTCATAGGCCCAGTTCCTTCAACCAATCCTCATGTGACATAGGCTCAAAGCCCTTTGCCAACCTAGTTTCCTTTCTCCAGACATGCCTTAACCTGAAGGGAACACCACTCCAGATGAGGGCTGACCATGGCAGAGAATGCTGTGTCTACACTTTTTCCCCCTCTTTGTAAGGGATACCTTTAAGGCAGCCTGAGATAGCATTAATTTTTTTGGCTGAGGATATCATACATTTGAGTTTGGAACCCACTAAAATCCTCAGATTTGTTTTCAGATTTCCTCATTAGAAGTGGTGAAGTGGGTTCTTTTTTGTCGTTCAAGGACAAGGCTACATTTATCCTTATTGAATTTTATTCTTTACAATTCAGTCCAGTGCTCTAATCATCAAGATCTTTTTGGATTCTTCCTTCCAGTAACCCCTAACTTTGTGTTATCACTAAAATTAATAAACATAACCATGTCTGCCTTTTCCCCTATCTTTGACAAAAATGTTTAGAGCAAAGCCCAAGCATAGATGCCTGGGGTAATCTGCTGGAGATCTGTCATATCAACACTGAACAGTCAACCTCAACGTTTTGGATCTGCCTTTCAGACCTTTGCTGAATTCATCTACTGGTTTTATTGTCTAATCCACAAAGACTACTTTGAGTGTGAAATTATCAGAAGTTTTACTAGTATCTACTTTCAGCTAGATCTGCAGTATTCCTCTCTTAGTAAGAAAAAAATTGAGGTTCACCTGGCTTGCATGACTTGTTCTTGATGAAGCCATACTTCAACTGAACTAGTTCTTGAAGAGTTAGAAAATGAGATGGAAGAGCATTATTTTAGCTGAGAGAATGGCAGAAGCAAATATATTCAGACAGTAATCACATGGTCCGTTTTAGAGAAGAAGATTTAAGTAACTTGACCACCATAAATGCTGGGAGCAGTTTAACCTAAGCTACCTGATAATAAAATGTCCTAGTCAAAATGGCAGTGCTCAAAAACCAAGAGGTCAAACCATGTCTGAGCAAAAGTGCTCTTTGCCACATACCAAGGAAGTAGTCATCTAGCGTTGGAGGAAGACCTGAGAAGGGAAAGCTCAAGTCTTTCCCAAGGCAAGTCATTCCACTTGATAACTCTGATTGTCAGAAACCTTCCTCTTTGCAACTCTCTCCTACTTCTCCTATTTCTGCCTTCTGGAGTTAATCAGAACTAGTCTGAAACCCCTTTTATGTGACAACCTTTCAAAGACTTGGCAGTTATCTTTCATCTCTGAGACTTTTCTTCCTTCCCCAGGCTAAAAAAATCCCTCAACCCTTTTGCCAGTCTTAATATAGCATGAATTTGCAGTCTTGAGGTCTGTCACTCTCTGGGTTACTTCTAAAATGTGGCACCCAATAAAATATGGTTTGGCTAGGGCAGAGGACAAAGGAACCATGGTTTCCCTGTTTCTCAGTGCAGCAGTGATATCCAGTGCTATATTATACCTTTGACTGTTGAACTTACAGTCTATTAAAAAAACAAGATTTTTTTCTCCAGATAATTGCTTTCTACCTATTTCCAAATCTTTATGATTTATGAAGTTGATTTTTATGAATGTATGAATCCTGATGCAGCTGCCCTTAAGAATCAATTGATCCAAATCACTGTTAAAAATATTAAACAGCACAGGGCCATGTGCAGTTCTGAGGGAGCCCTTCACTGAAACTTTTTTAAGTTGGCATTGAATGATTGAGATAGGATCCATTCCAGATCTGTGGATAGTGGATACTACAAGTGTTAGTAGGGTTTTTTTAGTTTTTTTTGCAAGGTAATGGGATTAAGTGACTTGCCCAAGGTCACACAACTAGGTAATTATTGTCTGAGGCTGGATTTGAACTCAGGTTCTCCTGGCTGCAGGGCTAGTACTTTATTCACTGTGTCAACTAGCTTCCCCTTTGTAAGATTTTCAGTTCAAAATTTTACCGTGAATATTAGTAGTTTTATCTAACCTTCATTGACCACAAGAAGATGAGAAACTTTGTCAAATTCTTGGCATGTTTTAGATTTGCCATTGTTTCCCACATTTTGTGTTTTGTACAATCCAGATTGATTTTAGCATTCTCTTGAGTTAGCAATCTAGTAACCTTTTCAAAAAAGCACAGTAGGTTAGTCTGGCATGACTTATTTTTGGTGAAACCATGCCATGCTAGCCTGAGGTTACTGTTCCCCGCCAACATTATCCTGTAGTTTTGCAGCATCTTCCATTGGATATTTGAAAACTGCAAACTGACTTGTCAATCATTTTTGCTTAGTGTCTGAAAAAACTTTTTTTAAAAAGAATTTTAGAGGAGGAAAATAGCCAACAACTTGATTTTTGAGGGTTTAAGATACATTTTGAAGGATGGGTAGCATTGGACTATCCAAGTTTTGAATGGCAGCCTAATCAGGGAGAAGAGTATGAGCAGAAATTCCTAGTTCTGTACAAAGCATCCGTATTTCCACTGTCTTGGTAAAATTTTACTATGGACCACTCCGATCTATATAACTTCTTGAGATATTTTCATGTTTGCTTTGTAAAACAGCATCAGATGCTTTTGTAATGCAATATGATTATCCTTTTGTTTGCTGTTTATTCTCAAAGTAGTTGTGGTTAATTTAATTAGTGGTTAATTACTGACTACTTAGTAAAATAACTAAGAACTCAGGTTCCTAGAGATGATACATATTTTTTAAAAAATTGTAATTAGGAAAACACCAAATATTATTTTTCTTCAAGCATCCTTTAACATTACTCTTAACAAGAATTTCAGGTCTAGATAGTGGATCTGTTGGTAAAACTCTGGGTTTCAGAGTATGCTTTCTGTCCCTATGACTTAGGTGGGAATGCCACCTTAACAAATACTAGTTTAGAGACTCTGCTACTGAACTAAACTCCAGACCAAGGAGGTTAACCAAAGGGTAAACCATAATCCTGGCACCAGGGCACCAGTGCTTTATTTTGTTGACATCGTGAGGAGAGTAGTCTTTAATAGACTTTAAGGTTTTAATGGACATAGGTTGTGATTTGTGTTTATTTTTTTACAAAGGGTTTTTGCTTTTAGGTTTTTGCAAGGCAATGGGGTTAAGTGGCTTGCCCAAGGCCACACAGCTAGGTAATTATTAAGTGTCTGAGGTTGGATTTGAACTCAGGTCCTCCTGACTCCAGGGACGGTGCTCTATCCACTGCGCCTCCTAGCCACCCCAGCAAAGGGGTTTTTCTGTCCTTGATATATTGTCTTTAAAGTCCATTAATGTTTGTGTAATTTGCGTAGTGGATAGGTTTCTTTAGATTTAATCACTATGTTATACCTACATATATTTTTGGGCTTTCCTTCAGAGTACACAAAGACAAATGGAACAGCTCCAATGGGCTTGAAGAAAGAGATTCCTGGTTGGAGGAGGAGGAACTCTTTCATGTCCAGGGTAAGTATGCAAAAACATCCTCGCACACAGTATGTGTATCTATGATTTCTTCATGCATGAAGGATACTGACATCTTTGACTTTGATCTTCACTTCTGACTGCCATCCTTCAGGCCTGTTTTTTATACTGTGAATCATAAAACACTAATTTAGAAATTTCATTTTTTTATAACCTCTCAATAAAAATCTGCTACTTTAAATTTTCTCCTGGTCTTCTGTTAGATGGTTTTTGAATATGCTTTTGTTCGATTGATAGGACTAATAACAAAATAAAGCTTGGTGTTATTAAAAAGGACAGATGGACTTGTCCAACTCTGACAGCCTTCACTGTTTTAACAGACTTTGTAAAAGGCTCCATTTTCATCCATTTGAACTAAGGACCCCTTTTTGTTCCTTTTGGGCTCTTTATTCTGTCTGTTGGCTTTGGTTTGTATAGTGAAAACTGGATGTAAATGAGTTTCCTTTTTGTTTTGCAACAGGATCAGATGGAAACAATATTTCAGTCACTGGAGCAAAAAAGCAGGTAATATAGACTATAGAATCTTCCTTTAAAAATGTAACTGGGGGTGGCTAGGTGTTAGGATGTAGAGGATGATATGAAAAGTATCTGCAAATTTTAGTATTTCATAATTAGAAACTTTTTTGAAAAGATGAAATAACCTGACCTCAGATGATATAACTAAAGGGGCAGGTATTCTTCAGAAGGAAAATTGAGGGTCTCTTTTTTTTTTTAAGTTTTTGCAGGATGATGGGGTTAAGTGACTTGCTCAAGATCACACAGCTAAGTATTACATGTTTGAGGCCATATTTGAACTCGGGGTCTCCTGACTCCAGGACTGGTGCTCTATCCACTGCACCACCTAGTTGCCCCTCCTTGTATTTTCTGAGCCTACTGTTTTGCATAGTGCCTGTCAAAGCATAGGCACTTCATAAGTATTTATTGATTAAATATTGAGTCAGGAGGCACTATGTATATGTCACTTGGTCACAGAAAGCTCATCATGAGGTGTTTTTTTTGTTTTGACTTTTAAAATTATAGGAAGTAGAGCTGCTTAAATTTAGGGGAAGTTTGTGGCATTGTTTCAGCTTATACTGATGACTTGTTTCTTAAATGGAGAAAAGATCTTTAGAAGCTGGCAGTGCCATTGGGAAGCAATTTCTAAATAAATAATAACTGAAAATTGTTATTTCATTAATAATTTAATTTAACTGTGCTTTTAAAATACCATAGTATTGAAAGCTTTTAAAATGATTGTACATTTTGCCCTTTCTTAGTAGTTTCAGTGTCAACAAAAAAAATTTTCTAGGAGCTTTTATTTATCTTCTTTGGTGCTTTGAGCATCCTGTTAGAATTTCTCAGGAGACAGATTATGAGAAGTCTCTCTTTTTTTTTTTTTTTTTTTCAGAAATGGACTGTGCAAGAGAGTGAGTGGGTCAAGGCTGGAGTGAAAAAATATGGAGAAGGAAACTGGGCTGCTATTTCCAAAAATTTCCCTTTTGTTAACCGAACAGCTGTGATGATCAAGGACCGCTGGAGGACCATGAAAAAACTGGGAATGAACTGAAAATTTCTTTTCTTTTCTCAGAATTAATAGGGGCATGTTTTCAAATAGTTGCCCTCTATTCCATGCTTTCTTTCATAAATTGGACTGGGTTGATGAGTTTGGGGCAACTGGCTTCTTTAGTTGTAGAGGTCTTTGTCCTGTTTTATATGCTGTCAGAAAGCATCCGGAGTTAAGGAGGAGAGCCCCAACCCGGCCTTCTACATGGGAATGACTGAGATTCATAGTTTGGGGATGACCAGGAGGTTGCCAGCTACTGTGTTCTCTTGTGGCTTCAATCAGAACTGAAAACCCCCACCAGTCAGTAGAAATGGACCCCCAAGTAAGAGTGGAATTGCCATCCTGAAGTTAGAATTGTGAATATTATTTTGAATAAATTGGTCCTAGGAAGAGTTTTGAGCTGAAGCCAAGGCAAGGAGCATCCTCTATGATGAGCCCAGGTGGAAGAGAGTTGTTTGTGTCATGGAGAAAGAAAGTCTTCACCAGTTGTGATTCTCACCAGATCCTAAACTGCTCTGTTCTGTGCCAGAGAGGCTTTGAGCCTTGATTCTCACGTGACTGAACTGGTGTGGGGTTTTTCTTTTTGTAAAATTGTGTGTTGTAGGTGAGCTTAAGTCTTTTCCCTTCTACTCTGGATCCTGGAAGCTTTAAAGAAGCCTGAATATAGCCCTTAGTTCTGTTCTTAGTTTGTGAAATGTTTGCAGCTGCTTGATTCCCCTCGTTGTGCTTTTAAAGGTTGGTGTGTTGTCACGCTGGAGCTCACCACTCCTTCTGGCTCCTTCCATATTATTTTGTGCTTGCTGTCTCTCAGACACCCTTGAGGAAAGGCCTAAAAGGTCTCTTTTTAGACACAACTTTCAGTAAATGTTTTCTGTAATTTTTTTTAAAAGATGAGTATTAATTATTGTCTATTACTTGTAGCATTCTTCATTAAAATACTGTTTCCCTCACAGTTGTATGTAGATGTTCAGTAGCATAGGTTGTGGTTAAGAAACAAAGGGCTTGGGGCGGCTAGGTGGCGTAGTGGATAAAGCACCGGCCCTGGAGTCAGGAGTACCTGGGTTTAAATCCAGTCTCAGACTGTGTGGCCTTGGGCAAGCTACTTAACCCCATTTTGCCTTGCAAAAACCTGAAAAAGAAAAGAAACAAAGGGCTTGTATGAAATGATGCTCTCTGCAGTTTCTTCATTTATTCATGCCTTTGGACTGAAGAACGTACCTTTTCTCCCCTCCAAGTTTATGGAGGGAGGAATCCTATCTAAGTTAACTTCATTTTTGTGGACTCAAGAGCCTTCCTCATGCTAGGGCCTTAACAGAAGGTTTAAAGGAAGGGACTATTCCCTAACCTCTCATTCTGAGTAGATTCATTTCTTAGAATTATCTAGCTCAATTTGGCCCAGTCTCTTAGCTTTTGAATCTGCTAACTCAAATATTTTTAGATGGAAGCAGCCCTCGTTCTCCCATTTTCCATAGGGATGTGTCTTCAATGCATAGACAAGGCAGGTGTCCATTTTGCCCAAAATGTGCTTGTCATTTAACACTTTAAAAACATTTTTATTAAGTATTCACTATGTCAGCAAATTTTTATTAAGTATCTGCTATTGTTATAGGCACCATGCTAAGTAGCAAAAATTCAAAGGAAGTCAAGAAACAGTCCATGCTCTCAAGGAGCTCACAATCAAAAGAAAGAGACAATACAAAAAATGGTACTTTGGCTAAAACTTGAAGTGATAGATATGAGAAGGGAGACATCCAGGAAGAATTCACAAGGGCATGGACCAGCAAGGAGGCTGGGTGTCATTGGATCACAGTCCATAGCAAGGAGTAATGTAAATCTGGAAAGGTAGGAGGGGGCTGTATAATGAAGGGCTAAAGACAAGGAACTTGCCAAATTTTTTAAAAAAGAATCCTTGTGCTCTGGGACCTTCTAGTCTACTGGGGAGATATTACATGTGTTGTACAAATAAGTAAATAAAAAAGCCATTTCAGGAGAGCATTAACCAGGAGAATCAGGAAAGGCTTGGGGCATGGTACCTGAGTGGAGTCTCAGAGGAAGGCAGAAATTCTAAAAATTAGTGGTAGGAAAGGGGGTGCATTTTTGGCAAAGAAAGGGAAGACCCACTTATTGCTCAAAAATCCATATTGTCTAGATTTACCCTTGTTTTGAACAAGTGAAATGCTGGCATTTCCATGAGGGCTGGAGAAAGCTGACATGTTTCAGTGGCTGAAACAGAAATGAGCAGATTGAGGCTGTAAATTCTGGTTTTAGATATGAGGATGAACCGATATGAGCACATGGAAACCTTTGGTAATTAAATAGTAGACTTGTTATCTAACATAATTGCCTCCTTAGCCAATAACAGTCTTTTTTTTTTTAAGTTAGCCCAACCTGAGATATAGGTAATGCATACATTGCTACTACCCTTATTTTACAGATGAGGAAATGAGGCAAACAGGGTTAAGTAACTTGCCCAGGGATACAGCTGGTAAGAGTCTGAAACCAGATATGAACACAAGAAGATGAATCTTTCTGACTCCAAGCCAGCTTCCCTAGTCAATCATGGATATGAAGCAACTTATCTTTAAAGCCAGCCCAATTGTTATTCCCTACAGAGTACTTTCATTTACTCTAGCAGTGGGGTAGAAGCATATCACAACAATTTCAGAGATCTATACGGGGTCTCAAATCATCTTTTAGGTGTCCCAATTCCTTTAGTAGTTGAAGTTTGGACCCAGGAAAGCAAAGAAGTGGTTTGGATAAGAACTGAGGTTTGAACTCCTCTTTAAACAGGCTGTTTTAAATAGAAAGTATACGCAAAAAAAACTTATTTATTCATTTACTTAGGCATTAAACTCTAAATTTACTCATAGTTGCCCAAGTAAGTTGAAATAAAATCTTAGTTTGCAAAAGATGGATGGCAGTATCCTTTTTCCAGTATACAATACTTAAAATAATTTTCTTAAAACAAAAATTCAAAAGAACTAAGCCAGTCATTACTGTGTCTCATACTTGAGACAATATGCATAACCCAAGGTTCCTCAACATGTGGGGAACTAAAATTGGCAAAGAAGGCAAGAGTGGAGTTAATCATTACCCCAACTCTAGCCAAAACTGATTGTCCCTGCTGTTCTCCAAGCAAAGCGTTTGGATTCTGGAGGAAGCAGCATGTCTCCTTGGTTCTTTGTGGTTGTGGTAGCATTCGTGAAGCTGGTGCTGCTTGCCAGAGGACAGAAGACAGAGCCCTTAGGTGGCCTTGGTGGCCAACCACTTTTCCGTGGAGCAGATCGCTATGATTTTGCCATCATGGTCCCACCAGGAGGGACGGAATGCTTCTGGCAGTTTGCCCACCAAAGTGGATACTTTTACTTCAGTTACGAGGTAAAGAAGGAGCTTCCCTTGCAAAGTAGAGGCTTTTGTTATTCTTTTAGAGGGAGGCTACTTTCCATTCATTCCACTACTACTTACTAGCCTGGCACCTCATTCTGATTGGTGTCCTCAGTAAAAAGATTATTCATCACACCAGTAGTGAGGCTGAACATATGGCATTAAGGGTGAAGGCATAAATCTTTCTTCATAGAAAGGAATCCGATTTCCCTGTTTACTTCTTTCCTTTACCTTAGGATGTTTTTAAATGTACTCAGATATCACCAGTGGAAAGATTCAACCATACTCAATTGTTTCATGGAATGTGTCATACAGATCCCCCAGTTTCATGTAATGAAATCATCTGAGACTTGCTGATTTTAGGATGGTGCTAGCATTCAAATGGTTGGAAAGAAAAATTTGATGGAAGACTCCGATCAAGTAAGCTGAGTTACTGAAGGAACAACAGTAACAGCTGAGACTTATAATGTTTAAAGGTTCAAAAACACTTTTACACACGTTAACTCATTTAATTCTACTCTGTGAGTTGGCTCTAGCCCGAATTCCCATTTAACCTATGAGGACACTGACTCTCAGAGGTTAAATGCCTAGGACGTGTGAGTCAGAAAGCATCCAAAGCACCGGACAATTTCAACTTGAAGTAGTCTTATAAGGCCACATATACAAGGGTCTGAGTAAATTTATAATTGTCTAATCCAAGGATCTTCAAGCCAGGGCCCAGCTACCTGTTTGTACAGATGGTGAGCTAAGAAGAGATTTTTACATCTTAAAATACAACTCTTTATTTGTAGACTCCTAGTTCTATTCCAGTATAGTTACTGCTGCATTTCCTTAGTTACCTTATTTTTGAAACCTGTTGCTTCCCAACTCCTGTTTGCAAAACAACAGGCTATGTAAATCTAAATTCATGCTCACATACCTTGAGATATTCAATCTTTAGCG
The DNA here is from genome assembly GCF_037893015.1 of Macrotis lagotis. Lineage (NCBI taxonomy): Eukaryota > Metazoa > Chordata > Mammalia > Peramelemorphia > Peramelidae > Macrotis > Macrotis lagotis. Next base: position 49,396,737 of record NC_133658.1, read on the forward strand.
CATTTATCACAGATATGTGTAATCCCAAAAGATACATTACTCTGCATGGGAGCTCACCTTGTACCTCCCTAGAGCACAAGTTGTCCATGATGTACTTTCTATAGACATGGGCTATCAAACAGCAAAGTCAAATAGTGCGAGTCTCACATTTGAACTTAGATAATGTAATTCAAGAACATTCCGGCAAGGACAAAACAAAAAATTATACATCTAGCCTGATACATAGTTGCAATTTTAGTTAGGCCATTTCCTGCCCTGTTTTATATCAAGACGTGTCATAAGAGGCTAACTCAATTCCATATCCTCTTAAGACATTTCAGTGTCAGTGGAGCACTGGGCATGGAATCAGATGACCTGGATTAAAATTCCATCTCAGATATTTATAAACTGTGTGATTGAGAGGTAAGTCATTTAACTTAAGTTTTCTCATTTGTAAAATGGATCCAATAATTCCTGTCTTCCTGCATTAATGGAGAATTAGAAAGGTTCCAGGTACAAAGATCCAGTATAAGGAAACAGTAAAGCAAACCAGCTCTAGTAAAGGAATATTCAATATGAAGTATGTAGTAAGGATGGTGAAAATAAGTCAGGTCCCCTGGAACCCCAGATGTAATTGGGTACGTCCTGTTGTCCCATAAAATGGGACAACGCCCCCCCCCCCCCGAAAAAAAAAAAACTCTAGTTGGTTTTCATAGGGTTCTTTTGTGGCAAGGTTCTCATGTGTAGGAACAGGCGATGGGGGAAGGGAGCAAGGAGCCTGGATCTGGAGATTGGTGCCAATTCATACTAATGGGAAGGAAGATTCATGGGGAACTGGTAGCTAGTCGATATTCAATCTCCCTTACCTATGGTGAGAAAGGAGGTTAAGGCTAATATTTCTAACAATTTACTACTATCTGACAGTGACTGAGGGATTTTTGATATCTGGGGCTTTTTTAGGTGAGGTAAAAAGGGTACTGCTTAGGTCATAATTATTTCATGAGGGAGGTGGGTTGTGAAGAAAGCCCTCCGCAAATGTATATAGATAAATACTGTATAAATATATTACTGCCAAGAATTCTTCTGAAAGAATAACTCTTAAACACCTGACCTAATTTCTCAGTCCACTCACCCACCCACCTCAAACTCTCATATATTCCTCCACCTCAGAACTGGTCAAGATCATAGGGCGGCTAGGTGGAGTAGTGGATAAAGCACCAGCCCTGGAGTCAGGAGTACCTGGGTTCAAATCTGACCTCAGACACTTAATAATTACCTAGCCATGTGGCCTTGGGCAAGCCGCTTAACCCCCTTGCCTTGGAAAAAAAAAATCTTGACCTACAAGAATTCAACTTTGAAGATCCTCTTCCCTTCACAATCTTGACCCTATAATTAAAAGACAATCATCAGTCCTTTTACTCAAACTCCAAAGAAGTTGATCTCTTTAAGCTCCTCTCCATTACTGCTTAGTTGTGAAAAGGAAATTTAGACATGAGATGATGTGCACTCTAGATCTGAAGAAAGCAGATTTCAATGAGTCAGAATAAAGATAAATAGCATCTCATGGACTAAAGTATATAACAGGAAAAAGTTAACTGAGAAGGAAAAGAAGACATTCAGAAGACACAAGGAAAATTCCAATGAGAAAAAAAAATGAGTTTTGTCAGAAGAAAATTAAGTGATTTTTAAAAAGAAATTTATAGAAGATGTAATTAAGACCAAGTTAATTGGGTAAATATAAAGTCATGGCACAGTATTTTATAGTAGCATCAAAGTAAGTCAATCAACATTTATTAAATTACTACCTTGTGTCAGACCTGGCTATGCTGTCACCTAAGTAATTTGCATCTTCCCTAGGGAATGTGACTGCAGAGGTTAGACCAGGAAGATAGCAATCATTGTCTAGAGCCACCTCTTTAGAAATACAGAAAACTTGAAAGTTCCCCAGACTGAGATGTTCCTGAAGTCCTGTAATAACTCAATGTCCCAATAAAGCAGAAGCAGGATATATATCCAGATGTTCCCACCACCAGTGTGCATAGAACTTGACCCAACATAAACTTCAAAGCAGGAAGTTGGTTGGTAGAATAAAAGGGGGGGAAAAATGTCACCATAAAAAGCTTTAAAGTGACAAGAGATGCTCAAGATACAAACCCAGAGGAGAACGATTTCCAAATATCTACAAGAAAAGCTCCCAAAACACAATATGGGCTTAAGTGCAAATAGAATTGCTGGAAAAAGATGAAAATTTGTATTTTTTAAGTTTAAAAAAAAGCGTTTTGTTTTTTTTATTTTTTTATACAAATGAAATTAGCACTAGAGGAGGGAAATGGAAAATAAATGAGAGTTTTATAAAAAAGAATTGTAAAGGAAATAGCTTGGCACAAGGGAAGCAAAACCTTACCTGAAAATTACTTTCTGGAAATTACAATGGACTAAAAAAAAAAATGACTCCATGATTCAAAATAAATTCTTTTTTTTTTCAATTTAATATTTTCCACCCATTACATGTAAAAAATTTTAAAATTAGAATTTTTTAAATTTTGAATTCCAAATTCATTCTTGCTCCCTTCCCTCCCACTTTTCAGAGGACAAGCAATTTGATAGAGTTATGCATGTGCAGTCATGCAAAACATTTCCATATTAGTAATGTTGTGAAAGAAAACACAGACCAAACTCCCCCCCCCCCCCCGGCCAAGAAAAATAATGAAAATTTAAAAATGCTTGGATCTGTAGTCAAATGCTGTCAGGTCTTTTTCTGGAGATGGGTGGCATTTTTCATCATTAGTATTTTAGAATTGTCTTAGAGCATTGAGACAAAAGAAACATTAAAATGAAGTCAAAAGACTGAAAAAAACTAGAAAATATAAGATATTTTATTACAATCTGGAAAACAGATTAAGAAGACAATTTAAGAATGCTGTGATCAAAATGAAAAGTAATCTGGATATTTTATGTCACAAAATCATGTAAATTTTGCCCAGTTCTCTTAGAACAGAGGAAAGTATAAATAGAAATATTCCACTGCTTGCTTCCTGAAAAAAAATTCCAAATAAAAACTCACAGAAACATTATATCCAAAATTCAGTTTCCAGGTCAAAGAAAAAAAATGCTGCAAGCAGCCAGAAATAATTTAAATACTGAGGAATTACAATCAGGATCACACATGATTTAGCAGTCACCAGTATAAAAGGACTGGAGAGCTTAGAATCTGATATTTGTTTAATGCAAAAGATATGTTTACAAGAAAGAATAACTTAATCAGCAAAGAGAAGAGAGGAAAAAAGAAAGACGTTTAATGAACAGAGCAGGGGTTGGCAAACTATGGGCTCCAGGTCAAATCTATTTGGAGGCACCCTGTTTCCCAGCAAGCTGGTTGTGAGCTGAGCTTAGCAGAACAAGTCTCTAACTCTGGATGAACTCACCTTCTGGATGACCTTAGTCACAACAAAATCACAGAATTGTTTCACCCCAGCGGTCAGATGGTCTCTGAGCTTGGATCAATAGGAAGTCCTGCTATCAATCACACTTGCTACATTGTTAGTCACCTCCATTGTCAGGGCTGCCTAGTTCACTTGCACAACCCTTAAGGATAAATAGGTCTCCCCACACTACCTTGGGTCCCTCCCTTTAAGGGGCTCTGGCACATTTTTTTTACTTACAAATCATTTTCTTCACTCTGAAATTAATTCAATAAGATGGGCCCTATTTTGAAGATACCTAATGAAATTGGCCCAAATGCACAGTGTTTGTAAGTTAAAAACTACTGATCCCCTCGGAGTGGTATGCATTTGGTCATTCTGGGATCTCCACATCTTTTCACTGCTGAGTGTTATAAATCACATCAATTCAGCATTCATTTTGTGCTCATTCTACTCCAAGACTGTGCTAGGTGTTGGTGATAGAAAGCCAAAAATGAAGATTCAAAGTTTTTAAGTTTACAGCTAGATATTACTCTTCCTGTTCTACATATCTTGGCAGGTTCAGCGGACAATGGGACTTTCACACGGTCGTCATGTTGCTGCCACTGCACATACTCCAAAAGGTTTTCTCATTGATAAATCCCAGGATAACCGAGGCCAGATCAATTTTTCTACTAAAGAGACAGGTATGTGTTCAGCAATGTAGTAGCTCCCTATTCAGTTCTACAATTTATCATCTTGGTCTGTGGTTTCTAGAGTTCTGTAAACTATCTAGGAAGATATTGGATTGTCTTCCTTTTTTTCCCCTAGAATGCTAGGGAAATGGCAAGTTAATTAATTAATTAATTTATTTGTTTTTAGGTTTTTACAAGACAAATGGGGTTAAGTGGCTTACCCAAGGCCACACAGCTAGGTAATTATTAAGTGTCTGAGGCTGGATTTGAAACTCAGGTACTCCTGACTCCAGGGCAATGCTCTATTCACTGTGCCACCTAGCCAGTGCCCCACAAGTTCATTTAAACATTAAGTTTTGCAAGGCACTAGGGATAATAGTATTGAAAGCATTAGATACTTGGAAGGAAATATGGACTCCTCATGTCCATAAACCTGTGAGCAGCTGTCTCCCATGAACTAAGGTTTTTTTTCCTTATCCCTTAAAATTTCATAGATACCATTGTGAAAAGGGAGCTGTCCATTGGTCATATCTAAGTGTAGTAGAAACTAAAGCAAAGAATGAGACATCTCATTCCCCATCCTCAAGGAGCTTACATTCTATGGAGAGATTTACTGTCATGAATAAATACAAAATATACAAGGCAATTTCAGGTAAACTTGTGATTTCAGTCATTGATAACTCTGCATGACCCCATTGGGTTTTCTTGGCAAAAGTACTGGCTTGATTTGCTGTTTCCTTCTCCAGCTCATTTGTCAGAAGAGGATACTGAAGCAAACAGGGTAAGGGTGAAGTGATTTAACCAGGGTCCAATAATTAGTATGTGTTTAAGGAATGATTTGAGTCTTCCTGACTCAGGCCCTGCAGGCTAGCCACTAGGTGGATACCATAACCACTAGATAGGCCTGAGTCAGGAAGATCCAAGTTCAAATTCATGCTTCTGTAGGTAGCACTCAAAAAGGAGTCTTGAAGGAATATAGTTCTAAAAAGCTGATGTGAGGGTTTTTCCCATAGGAAAGTAGGTATAGAAGACTAGTTATGCAAATGTATGAAGATGGAGAAAGTCCATCTCTGAAATTAAGGTAAGAAACAAAAGATCTTCTTAACTCGGCAAAATGCATGGCTCAAAAAAATAGGTCAATCTATTCAAGAGACAAACTAGGACTAAAGCATTCACTTTGTGCTAATCCTCAGGATACAAAGAAACATCCTCCAGTAACTCATAATCTAAATGGAAGAGACTTGTGTGTATACCTACAAAATAAACAGGATAAATTGGAGTTAATTTCAGAGAGAAGGGAGTTTAATTAAATAAATGGTAATTATGTATTACTGAAAAAGGAGAGGTAGAAGGAAACTCTTGGTCAGAGGCAGTTACTGTAACCAGTAGAAATACTATTTCACTTTAGGGAGGTTTAGTATATGGAATTACATCAGCAAGTGAATTCGATTTTTTTTTTCTTTAGGTAACTTAAAAGAGCTTTGTATTAAGTATAGCAAATTAAGAGTCAGGGAACTGGGGGAGGTAAAGATATGAAAACCTTCCTTGAGTAGTGTTTGGGATACTGAAAATTCAATATTCATTTGGGAACTTCTACAGGTTTTTACCAGCTTTGTCTGAGCAATCAACACAACCATTTTGGTTCTGTTCAAGTGTATCTCAATTTTGGAATCTTTTATGAGGGGGCTGACATGGAGAATAATCAGAAAAATGAGGAGAGACAAAAACTGAATGATACCCTGGATGCCATTGAGGTAATGGATGCTCTATGTATTGAGAGGGAAACTGCTCATGAACTCATTTTTTCCATAAAGGAAAAAGAGATTGGAAATGAAACCTAGAGAAAGGATGACAGAAAATGATGGTTAAAGAAGCCTTGTGGACAAGGTCTAGAATAGGATAGCTACTCAATTTTGAATTCTCCCTCAACCTTAACAGTAAATGCGAAAGAGACAGCTATTTGGGAGAGAAGTCTTTGCTTTAATCAGTATAAAAAGAGTGTTATTTATTTCCAAATTCATTGGTTTCTACAAAGCAGATGCATCACAGTAAAAGTAACAAGCAAGTCAGCAGACTTAGATTGTACCCTTGGTGGGCAAATCAAATGATCTCCCTAGGTTTTGGTTTCTTCATCGATCAAATCAAGGGTGAATTCTCATGAACTGGGCCTTCGCCAGATTTAAAATTATTCATGTGAACAGTCTCCAGAAGGCAGTGTAAATATGTATTTTTGAAGTACTTAACAGAAGATTTAGGCTTTTGATATTGGTTTAACTTGTTATATAATCAGCCTAAACATTCCCTGAACAAATCGCCCCCAAAAGCCTAAAAAAATAACAATAGAGGATGTTTGCTTCACAATGGTGAATACTGAGGTACACCTATAAGAACTCTCCTTTACTTTTTCATTTTCTTTCTCCATAGGAGAGTACACGAAAAGTCCAGATAAATATCTTTCACATGTGGAGATACTACAATTTTGCCCGCATGAGGAAAGGCTCTGACTTTTTCATTCTCCAATCAAACTATAACTATGTGAATTGGTGGTCAACAGCCCAGAGTGTAGTTATAGTCCTTTCTGGGATCCTGCAATTGTATTTCCTGAAGAGGCTCTTCATTGCTCCCCAAGTCACAGAAACAAAAAAGCCAAGGTGCTAAACACTAGAACTATAGGTCTTGCCTCCCCCCCCTCTGCTTTTTTTTCCCCCAGGGCTCATCAAATCAGTTTTATGGAAGTTACAGAAATCAACCATGCATCTACACTAAATTAAAAATAAAACATTGTCATTGCTCAAAAGGACCATCAGCAGTAGTAAAAATAAATACATTCAGAATTATTATTTGACTTTAGGTGACTCCATATGTCCTTAAAAAGTTTGTTCTAAACAGAGCTAATAACTATTTCCATAAGTTCTACTGAACAAATAACTAAAGGATTTTTATCTAGGGCCTAAAGGTCTTTGGAGTTGGGGGGAGGAGGCTGATAGGAGATAGAAAAATCTTAAACAGGAGAGTTAATGATGTTTGAGAACAAAAGCTGGCAGGAGATGGATCACAGCCAATATTAAGTGAAAATAAATAAAGATCTTATCAGTCAGAAAACATTTTATACTTCTATAAATGACATCTTCTGAATTAAAGCTAAGATTTGCAAAGCAATAATCTAGCTAAAATGTGAGCCAGCCCTTCTATAGCTTTATACAAATTAAGTGCTCAAATAAAAAAATCATCAAATCCAAAGGATGAAGGGGACAGATAAGCGGATAGGAATTACTAATATCAGAGCTCTTGGCAAAGACCTTTTGTTCAGCTTAGTTAAGAATTGGCAAAGAATTTTTCTAAAATGTCACTGGAAAAAAGTCTTGGTTATACAGTAAAAGTCACAAGACCTTTATTTAGCCCAACTATTATTGTCCTGGGCATTCTAAAGATTAAAACAAACCAAAAACAGAAGTAGGATTTCTCAACAGGTGCAATATCTACTTGGCCCTTAGCTTCAAAGAAGTTTACTAGATGGAGAGACAAGCATCTCATCCTATTTTTAATACCCAATGGTGTTTGTCAGCAACACATGAATTTAATAATGCAATTACACTTAGTTTCTTTTTTTTGTTCTTGCTTTTTTGGGGTTTTTTTTGCAAGGCAATGGGGTTAAGCGACTTGCCCAAGGCCACACAGCTAGATAATTATTCAGTGTCTGAAGCCACATTTGAACACAGGTCCTCCTAACTCCAAAGCCAGTACTCTATCCACAGCGCCACCTAGCTGCATGAGATTTACACTTATTTTCAAGAAACTCCTAATCTTATTAGTAGTTTACCCTTTCCATATAAACAACCATTAGTTGGACACTAGGAGCAACAGCAGAAAAGATATCATGGAAAACAGAGACTGAAAAATAAATGTGAATTCTGCATGATCACCCTCCTCAGTGTGGTGTCTGGTGTCCTTACTTCACTGCGGGGGCAATCTGTGTGCATTGTATGTAATAAACCTTAGGGAAACATGTAGTACCTATTTTGTCTAATGCCATTAAATTCATATAAGGTTACACCGAAAAGCACTCTTCCTAGAAAGTCATGTTATGGAGGTTGTGCCCTCTTCTTGAAAAGGAAATAAAGTCTTTTTTAAAAAAAAAGACAGGAAAGTATTTAATCATCACTCGCTAAGATAAGAGCTATAAGAGTTATACTTGTCCTTAGATCTAAAAAATATCAGGATTTATATCAAGGAGTAAGAAGAGACTTCATCTGCATAAAAAAATTTAATCAGTATTAAATAAAAAAGGCTCCACTTTGTTACTAAACAAAGCATTCACCCTGCAGCTGCTTGTAATGATAGCTCCTATTTAACCTCACTTTTGCTTCAAGTCCTTTCTCTCTAATTTGATCCTCACAACAACTCTATGAGGATGAGGCAGGTGGATCCAGTGAAGTCATTTGCACAGGATCACCTTGTTACTAAGGGTCTGAGATGAGATCAATCATTCAAGGTTTATTAAGCGCCCACTATGAGGTGGGTTCTAGGCAAAGCCCTGGATTCAAACCCCTTCTGACTTCAAGTCCAGTGTTTGATGCAGGATGGCCTAGGACCTCTGCCACAGAAGAGAAATGTATTCACAGGTCATGGTGTGAGGTCAGTAAAAGTGTGTGTTTGTAGTTCAGCCACTCCAACAAGAAAAATAAACGTATCTTAAGTTCATAAAATGAATTAAATCAGAGTGTCTTCATGGCGCACATATTCCCCAATGTCCGCTTGGTGAAACACAACAATTGCCATGGGGTCCACCTTCCTGCAGTCCTGGGTGGACTTGGCTGCCACACCGAAACCCTGGAGATCCAACAGAAAGGACAATGATTCACGAGGTACTGACCATAACCAATCATCTCCCACATTTCATGTCCTAGTGTTTATTCATGTGGATATACCCTGTGAGATACAACCCTTTACATTTAGTGGTTTTATAAATGGCATTGACCCCAAAGTTCCCAATCTTGCTCCAACTGGTTGTTAAGGTTGTTAATGAGTTCTCTGAACTTAAATCAAGACAGGTCCTCAGAAAGTTTGCTGGTGGGGCCATATCGGAAGCCTTTCAAAGTCAGGAAAAACCTGCCATAAATTATGTTTCTCTGACATGGTCTCTGAGAACTCAGTGTCACTTCTATGTCACAAGAAAGCAATACTGTAGTACTTGGGTAGAAGCCAAATCCCAAATGTTGGCATTATTTTTGTCTTACATGAAAACTTAACCAGTACCGTAAGACAATACCCCTAAATTATTCTTGCATGTATAAAGGAAATAATTTTATTTCCCTTTAAAAAGAACTAATGCACTTAACTACTTCTACTCACCAAAGGGACATCTGCCATGGAGTACACCACCAGTCCCTGATATTGATTGGTATTTTCTGTGATTCGACCCAGGCCAGACTTTAACACGTGGTTCCCATACAAGAATGATTGCTCTGCTCCAGGCTTCACCCATACTTTATACTATGAGAAAGAAAATTCATCTAAATATGATAGACAACCAGTATTTATGTTTACATCCCAATAGTTGTACCAACTGCTAGCTAGGGACTTATTTTTGTTTTGATGGAATTTTAAAAAGAAAGAGGGGCACATGGAGAAGTGAAAGTCCCTACAAGCTTAATTTTCTCCTGTTTCACCAGGATTAGTAATGAGAAAATACTTTCCTTAGTTATGAGGTCAAAAGTTATTAGAACATCTGAAACCCTTGTAAAAAGATATGTCTACTAAACAATGCTCAACCCATTTGAATTCCAAGAAGTCAAATTCTTCTTGTGATTTCAGTTTTGATGATGCTTGCTGTTTATTTTTTATTTGGAGTTTTTTTTTGGCAAGGCCAAGGCCACACAGCTAGGTAATTATTAAGTGTCCGAGGCTGGATTGAACTCAGGTACTCCTGACTCCAGGGCCGGTGCTCTATCAACTGAACCACCTAGTCACCCTCCTTGCCATGTGTTCTTTTTTTTAGGTTTTTTTTTTTTGCAAGGCAAATGGGGTTAAGTGGCTTGCCCAAGGCCACACAGCTAGGTAATTATTAAGTGTCTGAGACCGGATTTGAACCCAGGTACTCCTGACTCCAAGGCCGGTACTTTATCCCCTACACCACCTAGCCGCCCCACCATTTGTTCTTGAAGAAGACTATGAAATCAGGAAGCAAGTCATGACAAGCACGTGAACTAGATTTGAGTAAAGGGAGTGATGTACTAGGTCACCAGCTCACTTTCTTCTCTGGAGTCACCTGGGTCCAGTGGTCAAATATGAATCAGGATGACTGAAAATGGCCCAGAATGTGAATCAATTCAGGGTTATAATTTCACTTATAAAAAATTAGTGTGTTTTCTCATGATGTAGGTTAAATGAGGCATTACTATCCATATTCCATAAACATTGCAATGTGACCTACCAAATTTTGGAGGAATGATCAACTATTAAAAAAAAACCTAATGTATTATTAGCTTACTACATATTAGTAGATGAAGGGAGGGGGCAGCTAGGAGGTGTAGTGGATAGAGCACCGGCCCTGGAGTCAGGAGTACCTGGGTTCAAATCCGGTCTCAGACATCTAATAATTACCTAAGTGTGTAACCTTGGGCAAGTTAATTAACCCCATTACCATGTTAAAAAATAAAAGAACTGCAAATGATTTTGATTCATTACCATTACTACTGTTTTCAAAATTTCCAGCAATAATAACGTATAAATTTTTGTAACCCTTCAAATCAGAACAGGTTTTGAATAAATTATAAAATGATTTTTAAAAAAAGGACAACAAAAAATCCTGAAAATCTGCCATGAAGAAACTCTGAAGAACAAAGGTCTGAGTATAATCTATTTATTAGCAAATCTATCAATCACCAACAGATGTTAGTGCCCTCTCAGGGACCAAAGGGACAACTGTTGGTACAAGAGTGTCACGTAATCATTCCAGGCCTCAGTTTCCTCATCTGTAAAACTAGGGGAGTTTGACTCAGTGGTCCTAAGGTCCTATGGAATGAGTTTCCCTTGTATTTATTGTGGTATTGGAGAGAACATTCAGTTGCCTGTGGACCGACCAGATGGTACCTACTGTGTCAACTACAGTCAGATCAGCTTTTTATAAAGTTTGGGGATTCTATAAGGTCAAATGCTGCAAACTAAATTAAGACTGTGATTGGTCTATAACAAAGAAAAAGGGCATAGTATTAGTCAACATTCTCTGCAAAGTCCCATGACAGATATACCAGGCCCCATATCAGAAAGACCCTGTGCTAGGAAAACTATCTCCTGATGAGTCTGAATCATCCTCTAACCATTTCCCTTATCTCCCTCAGTCTTAAGATTTAAGTTCATAACTATGCTGCTTAAAGCCTATAGTATTTGTAAGTCAATTATGATTCATAGTTATTAATTTTAGTGATTAATTAAAAACTCCTAACAATTATCAAGCAGCGATCGACAATCAGGTTCACACCAAAAGCGATCTTCCCTCCTCGTTCAGGATTTAAGGCGTCCATCAGAGATCATCTCCTCCAAGACCCTGGCTTTACAGCTTAAGGAAAGCCAAAGCCAAAGCATTTCCCAGTACACTAGGATGGCCAGGGCCGCTCATGCACTCACAGCTGGATGCTTGAGACCTCAAGTATAATCTCAAGCCTGAAACAGGCTGAGCTTACCTTTGCATAAGGGGCCAGGTAATCCAGGGCAGTGATGTGCAGTCTGAACTTCTGGGTCTTGGTGAATTTCCCAAAGCAGGTCCCCAGAGATACCAACTTCTCCCGGGCGATATTCACTGCCAGTTTAAGAATCTTTTCACTGGGAAAAAAATAATAATAATAATAATAATATTTTAAAAAAGAATCTTCTCGCTGGAAAAAATAATAATAATTAAAAGAAAAAAAAGAACCTTCTCACTGGTGGGCAAAGTATGCAAACGGGTGCTCTCAGTCTCCCAGACACCCCCCCATCCCCTACCCCAACCCAATTTTTCTTCCAGAACTACTCACCTGACATAGTAGACTCTATCTTTATGGAGTCGGAAACAGTAGGTGCCATCTGGTCGGTCCACAAGCAGCTGAATGTTCTCTCCAATACTGCAATAAATACAAAGAGAAGCTCAATCCAGAGGACCTCGGGGCCACTGAGTCAAGCTCCCCTAGTTTTACAGATGAGGAAACCGAGGCCTGGCATGATTAAGTGTTGGAACCTTCCTGACCCCTCCCCAGCACTGCAGTCCTGGGGCACCTGTTTCATTTTATAGGCAATCCGTCCATCAATCAGCATTTATGAAGTGCCTACTGTGTTCCAAGCACGTACACTAATTAAGCGTTTGCTGTGCCTGGCTACAAAGCCGGGAGAGACAGCCCCGCCCTCGGGACACCACGATGCCCAGCCCACCCCCCACCCCACCCCCAACATCCAGGGCTCACTATTTGGAGAGCTTCTGGAACAGGGTGCGGGTCTCCTCCTCGGTCAGGGGCCGCATCTCGCTGGCCCAGGTGGAAGCCAAGCCGCACGCGCCCGGCCAGCCGGAAACGGAAGTGCCTCCTCCTCCCCGTCCACGTTTTCATTGGCCGCGGCCCTAACTCGTCCCGCCTTAACCGGGGTTCCCCGGCCGCCTTCCCCCAGGAACCATAGAGGCTGGGAGGACTTCGCCCTAGACGGGCACCGAGCTGAAGGAGGAAGCATAGAGACTTCCGGAAGGAACGTTCGTTCGTCGGTACTTCCGCCGGAAGGGAGGCGGAGACCCCGGAAGCGCCGGCATGGCGGCGGTGGCGGCGGCCGGCGGAGCCGCAGGGGCCGCGGGGGCGGCGGCGGCGGCGGCGCTGGGCGAGGTGGAGGACGAGGGCCTTCTGGCCTCGCTCTTCCGAGACCGCTTCCCGGAGGGCCAGTGGCGCGAGCGGCCCGACGTGGGGCGCTACCTGCGCGAGCTGAGCGGCTCGGGGCTGGAGCGGCTGCGGCGGGAGCCCGAGCGGCTGGCGGAGGAGCGGGCGCAGCTGCTGCAGCAGACGCGGGACTTGGCCTTCGCCAACTACAAGACCTTCATCCGCGGCGCCGAGTGCACGGAGCGCATCCACCGCCTGTTCGGGGACGTGGAGGCCGCCCTGAGCCGCCTGCTGGGCCGCCTGCCCGGCTTCCAGCAGAGCTGCCGGTGCGGGGGAGGGGAGCCCGGGCCCGCCCGGCTTCCCGCGCCGCTGGGGGGGCAGCCGGGCCGTGTTTGTACAGCTCGGTTTGCCGGCTAAAGAATGTCAAATAACAGACCGGGTGCTGCCCCCCGCGCCCGTTCTGTGGGGGGTTGGGGCTCCCCGTGAGGAACGAAGCCGCGTTCTATGTTAGCGGGGCGAGGCGCTTCATTCCGCAGGACTGGAGGGAGCTGCCGAGTGCCGCCGCCCGGACCAAAGCGAAGCGAAGCGGAAGGAGCGGCGGGGGGGGAGGAGGGTTATTAGCTCTGTGAAGGGCGGGGAAACAGGGCGGCCAGGTGGTGCAGTGCGCAGAGCACCGGCCCTGGAGTCAGGAGGACCCGAGTTCAAATCCGGCCTCAGACACTTCATAATGACCTAGCCACACAGGCCTTGGGCAAGCCACCGAACCCCATTGCCTTGCAAAAACCTAAAAAAAAAGGGGGGGGAACAGAAGAGGTGGCGATTTGTCTGGCATTAGTTAGCATTTTGGTTCACCTTTCCCCAGCCTCCTGATTCCAAGAGGACCACCTCTACTAAAGCCTGTGCTGGCACTTCCTGTGGATGTTAAAAGAAAATCTGAGCTTGAGAGAAAATGTGAAGTAATTGGGCAGCCACTCGATTATCATTTGAAGCTTTGAACTCATGTATTTATCCTTTGATTTGCAATAGGAACTTTGTGAAGGATGCTGAAGAGATTGGTTCCAATCGCCATATGAATACCCTGACACTGAACAGGCACACAGAGATCTTGGAAATCTTGGAGATTCCTCAGTTAATGGACACCTGTGTTCGAAATAACTACTATGAGGAGGCTCTTGAGCTTGCAGCCTATGTGCGCAGACTGGAAAGAAAATATTCTACCATCCCTGTTATCCAGGTATCACCACTGTTTTCTTAAGCTTGCCAAATTGGGACTCAGGTGTCTGATATTCTTTCCCTACTATCTCTCTGCGCATGGAAACCCCTTAGTCTGATACTTTATATTAACGTAATTATATGTTATCATGAGAAATAATCTGGAGCACAAATTGCAATTTGGCTTTACTTGCAATCTAGTTTCAATTTAGTTTCATAATTTCACAAAGCATAGGAATCAGTCAACAAACATGTAAGTGTTGGCTGCATGCAAAATACTCTTAGAACCTGGAGTAGGTATAAGTTAAGACACAAGCTTTACTCTCAAGGTGCTTCCATAAGATGTCAGTAAGGTAACTTTTTTCCCCCCATTTTTGCAAGGCAGTGGGGTCAAGTGACTTGCCCAGGGTCACACAGCTAGGTAAGCATTAAGTGTCTGAGGGCAGATTTGAACTCAAGTCTTTCTTACTTCAGGGCCAACGTTTTATCCACTTTGCCACCTAGCTGCCCAAGATATCTCTTATTACAAGATGCATCATCAGGGACTTAAAAAAGTGAAGCCTTTCAAGGCCTGAGGAAGAAGATTGTAATTACCCTGGGAGATCAGAAGACTTCTTGACATCTTTGGACTTGAGTTTTAAAGTATAGAGAGTAGTACAGATTAGTGACCATTGACCTGACTGTGCTCCAAACATAGAAAGCCACCTTCACCAGGGCTCTGGGGCATGGGTACATCATCTTTCTTCAGGTAGTGAAGCATTTCTGATTTGGACAGAACAAAGAGCTTGTGGATGCTCAAAAGATGGGTGAGCAGGTACTAGATTGTGGAAGCCTTTGAATGCCATCCAGATAAAGAAGTTTGATAAAACTTTCCTACTTCGGCATGATCATGTTTTGTGAGGGAGAAGCAGTGTGGTGTGTGAATAGAGAGCCATCCTTGCAATTGTAAAAACCTGGGTTGAGTGACCTCTGCCCCTAGGCCACCCATTAACATAAGTAGATCTCAGTCTTTATTGTTGCTAGAAAAAGATGTTTAACAGGAGTTCCCCATTCCAATGAAATCACACATGCCCAGTCTTTTAAAAAAGTCTCATGATTCTACTCACTATTTCTACAACTTGCAGGGCATTGTTAATGAGGTCCGTCAATCTATGCAACTGATGCTCAGCCAGCTGATTCAGCAACTTCGAACCAATATCCAGCTCCCTGCCTGTCTCCGAGTCATCGGCTATCTTCGTCGAATGGATATTTTCACAGAGGCTGAATTGCGAATTAAGTTCCTACAGGCCCGAGATGCGTGGCTGCGTTCTATCCTGACCTCCATTCCCAGTGAGGATCCTTATTTTCATATCACCAAGACTATCGAGGCATGTCGTGTCCACCTTTTTGACATCATTACACAGTATCGTGCCATTTTCTCTGATGAGGATCCATTGCTGCCACCAGTTGCTGGGGAACCATCAGTGAATGAGAGTGCCATCTTTCACGGCTGGGTGTTGCAGAAGGTTTCGCAGTTTCTGCAGGTTCTGGAGAGTGACCTTCAGCGTGAAGGTGGTGGCCGCCTGGACTCACTTCTTGGCCAGTGCATGTACTTTGGGCTCTCCTTCAGCCGAGTAGGGGCTGATTTTAGGGGCCAGCTTGCACCTGTGTTCCAGCAGGTTGCTTTGAACACTTTCAAGAAAGCAGTTCAAGAAGGTGTGGAGAAGTTTCAGGATGAAATGAATTCCTATACTCTTATTTCTGCTCCTGCTGCGCTGCGGAGTGCAATTCCTCCTGCTGTCCCTGTGACTCAGCCTGGAACCTTGCAGCCCCCCATGGGACTGTTAGACTTTCCACCCCTGGCTTGTTTCCTCAACAACATTCTGGTTGCATTCAATGATTTGCGTCTCTGTTGTCCTGTGGCTCTGGCTCAGAATGTGACTACTTCTTTAGAGGATGCCCTTGTCAAGGTGGGGAAATACCAAGAATCACAGTAGAATCTTTTTTAGGGATGAATTAGGATGTTTAGCAAGTCTCTCCTCCCCTTTTCTCCTTTTACATTCCCCTTTTTTTCCAGCCATATTTTATTTGTAGATAATTTATAATTTATTTGTAGATAATAGCTTTATAAAATAGTCATGAGCAAGATTCTAATTGACATCTCTGGGCTACTGGCCAGCCCTCTGAAATGAAGGTGGTTTCTGAACTGTCATATTAACTCCTGGTTGAATACTAATTTTATTATCATGGTGGTACTGTTTCCTGGAACTTTTTTCTTTTTTTTTTTTATACATACTTTTTCTAGCACTGTACTCTTTATTTTCCTTACCCTCTTGTTTCAGTTTCGGTGTTTCCTTTTGCTCTCCAGAGTGTGAGTAACCAGAGAATACAGCCAGACCTAGGGTAATGAGTTATAGCTAAAAATAAGCTTTTCTCTAGACTACAGTAAGAGGATTTAGAGCTTAGATAGAAACTTTGACCATGGGTTGGTTCATCCCGTAGAGCCAGTTGTGGTGAGGAGGAAAAAGAAAGCAAAACTCAGTAGGAAACGTGTTTTATTCTTTCTTTCCTTCTTTGGGATCATTTTAGTTTGGGCTTCTATTTTATCTGCATACGGTTGATTGATTTCATTGGCATTTAATTCTGTGCTGCTAAGAGAGCAGCAAATCAAGGAGAGATTGGGTGATTTCAGGAATATGATGATTTGGAACTTGAATATTAAATACAGGTTTTAAAGGAATTTTCTATCTCTAAGCTTGTCTTTTGTGTTGTATCTAAGAGCACAGCAACTTAGGACTTGGCAGTACTTGGAGAATGTGCCACATATGATTAAAGAGAGCTTTGTTTGTGTTTAAGGTAACAAAAATAATATTGGCCTTTCACCGGGCAGAAGAGGCAGCCTTCAGTAGCCAGGAACAAGAGCTCTTCGTCCAGTTCTGCACCGTTTTCCTGGAAGACTTAGTTCCTTACCTAAATCGCTGCCTTCAGGTCCTTTTCCCACCAACCCAGATAGCACAGATTTTGGGTAAGAGATTGAGAACAGTGCCTTTCTATACCTGACCTGTTTTGGTTTTATTTATTCCTTTTTTGTTCTTATCTGAAGAATAGGATCCATTTCTACTGAGTGACAAGAAAACATGACTCCACTAGCAGTTTCAAGACTAGCATGTCTCTGTGTTCACTTTTTCCTTGTAATCAATTCAGTTATTCCATTCTGATCCGGCTGGATGACTGACTGGTTCAGCTCTGCCAGAGTTATTTATCATTTATAGCCCAGAGGTCATTCTTGAATTCTTATCACAAAGGATGCTTTTTTCTTATATGATACCACATAGGCAGATGGAGTGAGCCTTTATTAAGCTTTTACCATGTGCTCGGTATTGTGCTAAGATTACATATACAACCAAAAATAAATATAGTCCCTGTCAAGGAGCTTTTTTTTTTAAGATAGATTTTATTGGGGTGGCTAGGTGGCGCAGTGGATAGAGCACTGGCCCTGGAGTCAGGAGTACCTGAGTTCAAATCTGGCCTTAGACACTCGATTACCTAGCTGTGTGGCCTTGGGGCAAGCCACTTAATCCCATTTGCCTTGCAAAAACCTAAAAAAAAAAATTCTGACGAATCAAGGGCTGGTCCAGGTTTGATGAGGTACTTACTCAAATGAAGAAACTGCTGCTTGGAAAAGGAGGAGACTGCAGGTGGAGAATTGCCAGCATCAGAAGGCTACTAGGGGGTAGAGAAGTCATTCAGAGAGTCCCTGAGCTGATGTATCTAAAGATGTTAATCATGTGTCTTACAGCTTCTCTGTGGGAAGATATTCTTTGTTTAACTTTGAGTAATTTTTCTTTTTTCTTTTTTTCTCCTTTTCCCACCTCTGTCACTTTTTTTTTTGGCTCTGCCTTTTGAACCAGGTGTTCCACCCACTCAACTCTCCAAGTTTGGAAACCTTGGACATGTCAACATCCAAGTCATCCAGGAGCCCTTGGCTTTTATCTTGCCAAAGAGAGAGGCAGTTTTCCTATTGGATGACAAAGGACTGGAACAAGAGATCATAGCTCCAGCTTTGAAAGTTACAGAACAGGAACCCAGTCTGGCATCTGTTCCTGAAGCTTCCCTAGAGAATACAGAAGAAAAAAATGCCTCGGAGGAACCTTTGCCATCTGAACCTCCTTCAGCTGGGACCTAGAGCACTAGTTCTACTCCTTAAACATTTGCAGTCTCAGACCGGTGCCTGCTGGAGTCAATGATTTCTTGATGGATACACAACTGCAAGACTCAGTATGATCTCCAAGCTCTGTCTGACCCTGTCCTGCAACTTGAACCCTTTTACTCAGAATCTGGGTACAGGGATTTTATAGGAAGAAGTTGTGTCAACAGCACTTTGACTGGACCCCATTGACTTTTTAGGATTGAATTTACTCCTAAGAGGCCTGTGGTCTTTTTTTTGAGACAATCTCTGAGAAAGTGATATAAAAGTAAACACACACTAAAGGGAAGTCATGGAATAACTCTGAGTTTAAGAAAAGATAAAGATATATAATAATAAATAATGAATATTTTAGCTATCGTGACTGATTTATTCAGTACACCTTTGCTGCTCTTACTAAGAATAGCTAACATCAGGATAATGCTAGTACTTTACATACAGCATTTGAAATATCATTTGGTCTTTACAGAAGTCCTGTGAGATAGGTGGTGTTACTTTCCCTGTTCTACACCTGAAGAAAGCTTTCTGGCTCAGCTTAGGTCACTTAAGTTAGTAAGTGCCTGAGGCAGGATTTTGCCTTCTGTCCACTGGGATCCCTAGCTACCCTTTCTTAAGTGAATAAGCTTGTAAAATGAGGATGAACTAGATCAGGGATTATTAACCTTTTGTCTGTGTATCCTGGCTCTTTTTAGGAGTCAGATAACTTTTTAAATGCTTGAAAAAAGATGCATAGGATGACAAAGGAAACCAATTATATTTAAACATGTCATTAAAATAATTCTTAAAAAACGGGCACACAAATATAATCAGTGCAACCATAATTAGGATAGTGGAAAACTAAAAAACATAATAAATTGCTCTGATAAAAGTGATTACTCAAATATACAAAATAGATAAAAATAAATAACTGATAAATGGTTAAGGGATGCAAACAGGCAGTTTTCAGAGAAAAAAAATCAAAACTGGCTGTAGTCATGAATAATGATCTAAATCATGAATAGTTACAGGAACAAATTAAAACTAAAGTACCATTTTGCACCCATCAATTGAGAAACATGGTAGAAAGAAAGTGACAGATGCTACAGAACACGGAGAAACAGGTCCCCCACGGTGAATAGAGCCCTGGGCCTACATGGAGGCAGGCTTGCCTTCAGAGCTAACCGCAGACACTTAGGCAAGTCACTCAGTCTTGTTTGCTTGAGTTTCATCTTTAAAATAAATAACAAACCACTCAGCTCTCTTGTGGTGGCAAAAACTTGTAAGTTGAGATGTCAGTCCATTGGGGAATGGCTGAACAGTTGAGGTATATATGGTGATGAATCACTAAGAATTCCTATAAGAAGTGGAATTAGATTGTTTCAGGAAAATCTAGTTAGAGTTATGGTGATCCAAAAAGAAATGGGCAGTTGTATATGCAAGACAATGAGCCAAGATAATTCCAAAGGGCCCACAAGGGACAGAATGTTGACTCATTTGTGGGATAAAAATCCATTTTAAAAAAATATGGACTCCTCTGAGCAAAAAAGTTTATTTGGGCTTTTGTCGGGAAAAGGGCACCCCGAGTCTCATAAAGGTAGTGAACATCCAGGAGCCGCCCTGAGGTGACGGTCACGTGAGAGGATATGGCCCAGCGCCATTCCCTCCCCAGCCCCCTCTTGCAACCTGACTGGTTAAGGTTTTTGGAGTTACAATCTGTATGTGAAAAATCTACCCGGTGACAAAAGAGATTAAAAGGTTTTCATAAAATATATCGCAAGATTTCTAATGGCCTGTTAAACGAATTCATGTCTGAGTAGGCTGTACTAGCCCTTATCAGGCCCGAGGTCCCTCCTCCGGAAGTGTTACCCCATTTCCCTCCCCGACAGAATCAAGCAGGGTCTGTGTGGAAGCAGAGTCGGGAAGGCGGCTGACTGGCCGTGCGAGGCCTGTCCCCCGCCCCTGAGTCCAGGGGTCAGACTCGCCTCTGTTTTCATGGTTTTTAACCCGGAGAGGACTTCGCCAGGAGTATTAACTCACTAACCAACTCAAGTAAAAAATGCGGCACAATGGGGCGGCTGGGTGGCGCGGTGCGAAGAGCCCCGGCCCTGGAGTCAGGAGTCCTTGAGTTCAAATCCGACCTCAGACACTTGATGAGAGGTGTGTGGCCTTGGGCGAGCCACTGAACCCCATTGCCTTGAAAAATCTAAAAAAAAAAATATACAGCACAAGCGCACAGCGACCGGATGTAGCACCGCCCGAGTTCTCCCAGCAGCCCCAGCGCACCTCGGGGCTCCAGGCTGGGGCATCCGGAAAGCGTTGGCAAACTACAGCTCCCGGCATCCTCGGCGGCGGAAGCGGAAGCCCGGCGGCGGCGCAGGCCCGCCCGCGCGCTCACAAGGCCATGGGGCGGCCGTGGGAGAAGCTGCTGGCGCTGGCGCGGGGCTGCGGCGGCGGCGGCGGCGCGGCGCCCTGCGTCGCCGACCCCTGGATCGCCGGCCCCGCGCTGCGCCGCCCCTGGCCCCGCGCCCTGCGGCGCCGCCTGCTGGGGCCGCCGCGGCCGCCCTACGAGCACGTGTGCCAGGCCGGCGACCCCGCGCTGCGCACGCCGGCGCGGCCCCTGGAGCCGGAGCGCCTGGCCGGGCCCGACGCGCAGGCGCTGATCGCGCGGCTGGTGCGGGTGATGCGCGCGCACGGCGCCGTGGGGCTGAGCGCGCCGCAGCTGGGGCTGGCGCTGCAGGTGCTGGTCCTGGAGGTGCCCGAGCGCCTGCTCCGCGCCTGCCCGGCCGCCGT
Source organism: Macrotis lagotis (assembly GCF_037893015.1). Classification (NCBI taxonomy): domain Eukaryota; kingdom Metazoa; phylum Chordata; class Mammalia; order Peramelemorphia; family Peramelidae; genus Macrotis; species Macrotis lagotis. Next base: position 49,417,810 of record NC_133658.1, read on the forward strand.
GCGCCAGGCGCGCCGCATGGCCCCCTGCCCGCTGCGCGTGCTCGTCAACCCGCGCCTGCGCGTGCTCGACCCCCGGCTCGACTCGTTCCCCGAGGGCTGCCTCAGCCTGGCGGGCTTCGTGGCCTGCGTGCCGCGCTGCCGGGAGGTGCGGGTGGAAGGTGCGGCCCGGGGGCGGCCGGGGGGTGCGGCCGTGGAAGGTGCGGCCCGGGGGCGGCGGGGGGGGCGGGGGGCGGCCGGGAGGTGCGGGTGGAAGGTGCGGCCCGGGGGGCGGCGGGGCCGGGAGGTGCGGCCCGGGGGGCGGCGGGGCCGCGGGGCCGGGTTTGAACTCGGGTCCTCCCGACCGCATTTCGTTCATGAATACCTTTGACACGCTTGAGCTTTTGGTCTTTCACATGACTTGATTTTTTTCTTAGCTCTATAAAGTCTTTTTGTTGGTAGTTTGGTGCCATGAAAACTGCGATTCCTTAGCAGCCGCACATTAGCATGAATTCAGTCAGCCGATGAGCAAGCTCTCCTTAGAAGGTCCCGAAAGATGGGGTGTTGCCTGGTGCGCTTTGGGGAAGACGCCCCCATCAGGGGCTGCCCGGCTGGGCAGCTGGACAGGGGGCTTTGCTAACGGACACCCCCGAGTACTTCGGAGCAGAGGGTCTTCAGACCTTGTGAATTATGGGCCCCTGCAGCTCTCTGAACACATTCCTCCAGGGTGTCCTTGGCTTCACAGATCGCCTGCCTGCAGGACCTGAGCCCCCGTCCTGCCCCCGCTGCGCAATGCCATGGACTTCAATAAAAGAAAAGGAAAGGGCGGCTAGGTGGCACAGTGGCTACAGCACCGGCCCTGGAGTCAGGAGGACCTGAGTTCAAATGCGACCTCAGACACTTAATCATGACCCAGCCGTGTGGCCTTGGGCAAGTCACTTAACCCCATTGCCTTGCAAAAACCTAAAAAAAAAATTAAAGGAGAAAGAAAAGCAGAAAATTTAAAAAAATGAGCTAACAAATGGCTAGAATTTCTAAGAGCACTTTAAGACCAAGGAAGTGTAATTACATGTGTAATTGCATTTGATCTCTGTGAGGTTGCAGTAGTTATTAATTCCCATTTATCAATTGAGATAATCCATGTATAGAGCACTGCAACCCTTAAAGTGGTATATAAAGGCTAGTTACTATTTATTGAAACTGAGGCAGAGAAGTGACAAGCCTGGCAGCTGACGAAAGTAATAAAGGTGAGCTGGGTCCTCCCTTGCCCCCCTCCATTTGGGGGATCACCTACTCCTGGTCAGGCACAGCCCCACTTTGGAGACTGCAGCACCTGGAAATAGAGAAGAGAAAGGAAGGCATGGAGAAAGATGAGTCGGGGTCACTCACCAAACACAGGGCTCAACCTGCTCCCTTTTGTGTACTCTTCGAGGCACGCCCTTGGCTGTTGCTCCTTGGGGTACAGCTTGCACATGGAACAGAAATCCAAACATTCTACCATTCAAGGTTCTACCTGAGGTCAAAAAAATGAAATCTTGGACCTATCTTGAACTGCTCAGTCTCAGTAGGTCAGAACATGGAGAGAAAGGAAAATATCTAAGGATTCTATAGATTAGGGTTCTAAGCTGACAGATACACCTGCCTTTAGCTCCAAATGTTGGGGTGTTGGTAGCTAGGTAGACATAGGTAGACTGGAGGAAGAACGAAAGAGAAGCTGCTTGGAAAGTGAGACAGGTAGCTTTCCCATCCCCCAACTGCTTTGAGTCCAAGAATCTCAACTATCACAGATGGGAACGGGGGCTGAATAAGGATGGGGAAGAACTGTAGCAATTCCTGTGGGCATAATGGGAACTTTTTTTTCCCCTGAATTAAAATACCACTTTAGTCAATAAAGAGAATAGGGGAGACCCTTAACTAGGATGGAAGAAAGGAGAATAAGCCTGGTGGGAGATGGAGAAATACAGTGCTTGTTTTCAACAGTGCAATGTATTTCTTTGCAGCACTGAACGAAAATGGAGAACCTGTGGTGTGGCAGGCCAGTGGGTGGCTTGCCAGGATTGTTCAGCATGAGATGGATCACTTGCAAGGTTGTCTCTTCATCGACAAAATGGACAGCAAGACTTTTACAAATGTGCGGTGGATGGAAGTCAACGACTGAAGTCCTCATCTCCAGAGTGAATTCTGAAAAAGCATCTTCCAGAAGCTAGAACTTCAGGCCATAAATGATGTGCTTGGCTTATGTTCAGCTGATCACAACAATTAGTCATTTTTGTACTGACTCTAGAAGCATGTCTACTGAAATTTGTGCCATGGGCAAAATGTTTGACCTCCACTTTGAAAAAGGATAATTATTGCTGGGAGATATATAATAAAAGAGGTAACATAGTGTATTAAAGAATTAACCTTGGACCAGGAAAACTTGGGTGTTGAGTCTTGGCTGATGAGTTTCACAGTAGCTGTTTGACCAGAAAAGAGTCTCAAACATTTAAAACCTTTAAGCTGAGAGATACATTGCCTGTAGGCTTCAGTGGAGGGACTTTCCACTTTGGGAGCTCCCCAGATATAAAATTACAATCCCAAACAAGAAAATAAAGATATTGAGTGGACAATACGTTTCCTGGAAATGAGCAGCTAAACACATACAAACACACACACACACTGCAACTATCATTGCCTATTGCATGATTTTTACAAGTACTATAAAGCCAAAGGCCCAAAATGGTAATAACCATAAACAACCTCAGAGCATATTGCAGATAACAAATGCCTGAATAACCACTTTAGCTCTCATGTTCTCCTGTGGGGAAACCTACTCTCAGTCATAGGATTTTTAAATACTTTTTACATTTATCAGAGGGGCTACCTGGGATAAGATGGAAGAGTTAACTAGTTACGATGAGATTTTACAATAAAGTTATTTTTTCCTTCTCTCAAATGGAGATGAGAAAGAAAATGTTTATAGCAGTGTTGCACAATAAGGGATAAAATCATTAGTTTGGGCATTATTCTGTAAAGCAGAATTTCTTAAGGTTACTGTTTTGGGCCCCTTTTTTTTCAGAATGCTTTTTTAAAAACTACTTGGAAAAACCAGTTCCATTGAAATAGTTATTTTTTGGTAGAGCCTTTCCCACTATTATTGGTGCTTGTTAAGCAGTTTCCTGAGAAGGGAAGGGTACTGGGACTGGAAACAGGTGATCTGCCCACCAAGATCTGCCACTTGATTGCACTCATTTTTATATTTGAGTTGAATGTAAGTTTTTTCCCAAGAAAAAGGACTCTGATATAAGATTGAACTGCTTGAGAGAAAGATAAGAGTGTGTTGGATCTACGAGTGGGGCCCACCTAGGACATGCTTGAGACACTCTCAGCTCCAGATCAAACTGCACAAAGGAAGTGGACCTTGTGGTCCTGGCTCCCAGTCGGATTCTTAACGACAAACTCCCTGCATCTTTTGTATTGGTTCCTAATTTGGCTGTTGGGCTGCTTTGTGAAGTTTTCATCCTTTAGCATCAACCCTAGGATACTAAAACTCAGAAGCCTTCCTTATTCTGCTCTTTCACTTATGGCATTTTTGTTTTTGGAGGACGAGTTGGGGGGGGGTGATCCTTTTTTTTTTCTTTTGACAAGGCAATGGGATTAAGGGCTTGCCCAAGGGCACACAGCTAGGTAATTATTGTTTGAGGCTGGATTTGAACTCAGGTACTCCTGACTCTAGGGTCAGTGCTCTATCCACTGCGCCACCTAGCCGCCCCCAAGAGGGCGATCCTTTTCCCAACAAATATGGCTTAATGTTGACTGTTCAACTAGTCAGACCTCAGGGCAGATCCCAGATCTATGTTAGTTCACTTCATAACCTCAGTTTCTTTATCTTTAGATTGAATGACATACCTCAAGATGGTTATGAAAACAATGTTTTGCAAACCTAGTACCATCTAGATGTGAAATATAATCTAGAGAGGGTCAAAGTCCAGAGAAATCAGCATTTCTCACTTCCTCCTTTAGCTTATAGAGCCTTTAGTAAATCTTGAGTAGGGACTCAAATGCTGCACTACCTTATATTAGTTGTTGGAAGCTTTTCACCATATAGGTCTATGAGGTGGGCAGTCAGGTTCGACCTAATGTTTGCAGACATGGTTTAGATAAAAGTTGGTATAGGCCGTGTGGTTCATGTTATTTTTCAGCATATAACTATGACTTGTCTTTCTCCTGGAAGATTGGCCTATATTCAAGCCATTAGAGCTTAAAGATGCCAAGCCATTGGTCAGGCAGAACTGAATCCTTTCCCCCCTCCCCCCACTGCCTTCATCCTTTCCTTAAGGAGGCTCTACAGTTTTTCTCAAGAGTGAGCAGTGACCTTAGTTGATGGCTACTCTTTTCAAGTAAATGAGCACAGCCAGTGCCCAAGTAAGAAGGGGGAACAGGTTGTACGTGCACTAGGAGCTCCCTGGAAGACTGCCATTCAATGGGTTTGTCCCTGGAGAGGTGCAGTCAGGTGCAATAAACTAGGGTGTTGCAGTGTATCACTGATTTTGGGGAAGAAAGGAAGGGTAGAGAATTTGTAATGCTCACTGGAATGTGGTGGTGTCATCATGGCCAGACAAAGATTGGTAAACTCTAATGACCAATCCAGAGGGTGGTTGAATAGGATGTGCAGGAAGGGTGGAGTGTGCTCATCTTTCATTCCATTAGGTATGGCCTTGATTTGCAAAGCTAATATTCAGAGACTGAACATTACAGAGTTAGTGCTACTACCAGAAAAGAGTTGTCACAAAGTACAAAGACACCATTCTCCTTTCCTCTGTAAGCATTCCAATAGTCCTTGCAATAATGGGTCTCCATGACCCCAAGGGCAAATATTTTCATTTGCCAAAATAGTTTTCCCCAGCTTTATGTTTGGATCTGACAGTAGTCCTAGAAACTGGAAAGGCAGCCCAATGTGGAATGCTAATTTAGAATCAAAGCCATGTCCTTGGAAGAATGGAGAATATAAGAGGAAGAGGCTATGATGTAACTGATGAATCCCAGACTATTTTATGGAATGAAATCTTTTGAATACAGAATCAGATATATTAAAGTGAGATGGCAAATGGGCAACCATTATCTTTTCCTCAAAAATGTTTAAAGGTCAGTGTTTAAGCTAAGGATTAAACAGCCAGGTTAAAGACAGGTAGCAAGAGCATCCCAAAGAAACGGTTAACCACTGGAGAATACAACTGAGATAATCCTAAAACAGATTTGCTTATGCTTTAGGAATGCCACTGGCTCAAAGTCAAAAGCAAGGAGGACTCTTCCAATCTAAGAAAGCTGCAGTAGGTGCTATCAGGAGGAGGAAACCATAGAAAGGGATTAGAACCCAAACGACAAACTTCAGGCACTGAGGAGTCCTCCAGCCCCATCTTCGGTCTCAGTGTTTACAAAAGTAAGCAGGCAGTGGCAAATCCGTGTCCCAGTGAGGCTATCTAGGACATCTGGTCCATCCGGCTGTGAGGGCTGTCTCTCAGCTGCTGCACTAGTGTCTAGTTAGAGGATTTATCAAGAGGCCATTTAAAGAGGTAAGTATCTAGTTTATAATTGTCAAGATTATTCCTCTACACTCAACCCCTGAGCCAGATTCAACTTGTAGAGGCCACGTAGCCAAACCAAGGCTTAAGAACTCCCTCTAACTAACAGATAGGTGTTAGTGATAAATTAATTTTATTACTCATAATAATATAACATCAATAAACTGATATATTATAAAATATGCATGAATAAATATTTGCTAAACTGAATTGTTTAATCTTTCACGAACCTTGACCCTTTGGGGAGACAGTCTTTTCCAAGTTTTAGATGGCTCTAATTATAAGTTTTTTTCCTTATAAAATAATGTTTCCCTGTCTCACCCACTATCTCATTTTGCCCAAAGGAACCACCAGATCTAAACTAGCTCTTTAGGATTTCATATTTGTGACAATTTCCTATTTCCATTATTTGGATTTTAAATGGAATATCGAAATCCCTTTATATAAGATCAAGAGGCTGGAAAAATACACCTTACATTTAAGACATTATACTCCCTGTAAATAAAAATCAAAAATACACCAGTGCCAGATAACATACTCTTATAATCTTTTGACTGGGGGCACCTCAGTCCAAGAATACCAAAAACAAAAAACCTAAAAACTCCAATCTGAGAATAGCAGATGTTGAAGAATGATTCTTAGCACGGAAGCTAGGGTGAGCCTCCTGACAATGATCCCAGTGCCTCCCACCCTCAACATCTATTTCGTAGAGAATTGATTACTCAACAGTTGTTTGCTGGAAGTAGAGAACAGCTTACCAGTAGCTTCAAGGAAGCGATAGAGACATGAGATCACTCAGGTGGCTCAGGACGGGAAAAAGGTTTATTAGGCCATTTCCAGGAGAGGGACTCTTAAGTGCAGCAACACTTCTGTTCCCCCAGGCAGAAGGAGGAAAAGGCATCTGTGAAAAATGGGCCAACAGTCTTCACTACAGACCTAATTTATTTTGACTTGAATAGATTTTCATTTGCAGAAGTCACATCCTTCTCCTGCACAGAAGAAACAAGTCCATGTATTCTAGCTCAAAGTGACACCGGCAAGATTCCTGACGATCTTGGGAAATTTTTTAGGTCGAGGAGCCAAAGGGCTTCAGATGGCCTTTTCTCAAGAGCCTAGGACACGGCTAAAAAGAGAAAGGAGGAGGAAAGGGCTGGCTGAGCTGACCACTGCAGGAATGGGATCATTCCACTCCCTGAAGCTTTTGGGTGATTTTATTTTTATTTATAAACAAGACAAAAATCCAAGCAGCATTAATTTAGAATAATTACAAAAAAAAAGTTAAAAAAAAACCAGAAGACAGGGAGAGTCAGGGAAAAGGAGTAGGGAGCATTTGGAAAGGAGGAAACATGTAGAACCCAGGCTCCATCATGTACCAGCTGTGTTCCAGTGTCTCTGAGGCTGTAGGAGAAGCCCATCCTCCTTGCTTCCCAGCTGGTCGCCAGACAGCAAAGTGGATTCTGTTGTGACTCTGGAATTAGCCCCATGGGGCCCTGTCTGGCTGCTGGCATGGGGAGAGGAAGTGCTGTGGACTTCCCCTGGTCAACCTCCCCCCTCACCATCACCCCAACAGAAGCTTTTAACCTTCCTGTCCAAAGTCCTCTGAGAATTTCTTCACTTTCAGAAGGTCTTCTGTATTGACAGTGGGTCGGGTGGTGGCCAGAGACCGAAGCATGTCTGACTGCAAAGGAAAAAGAGGTAGCTGGGACCAGGGCCTGAGCTAGAGAGGTCTGCCCCAGGTGCCATCTTTTATGCTGATAATGTTTTCAGGACTAAGTGAATTGGAGTTTGTCTCCTGGGATAGGAAGGTATCTTGCCTCTTACCTTCATACTATATTATGAAGTTATTCTTGGACCCAGCCATGAAATCATATGCCTGCCTGAGTGGTGACCAGGCACAGTAGGCAGTGGTAAAGCTAGCTAATCAAGCTAACAAATATTTTGTTGAATATCTACTGTAGACAAAGTCAAACCCCTCATCTCAAACTCAATATTTTTCAGACTTCTGATTATCAATAAAGAGAAAAAACTGCACTGTCTCACCACAGTGAGATCCTTTATTGCGTAAGCCAGAAGGACCTATGGGGCTAACACCACAAAAAGTGGTTTGGTGTTTTCTTAGAAGAGGGCAGTGAAATGAGGACTTTGTACTTTGGCTATCATCTATTTACCATGCACACCACAGGCTCCAACAGCTTGTCACTGGGTACATCCATCCAAGTCATCTCAATGGCTCCAGGGTCTCCTGGAGAGCAGGGGGTCAGAAGATCATCTATCATGACTCCAGGGTTGGTGCGAGAAGGGCCCCGGACCTGGAAACAACCAAAGACATAAGGGGCCTAGACCAACTGGCCCATCAAGACATAGTCTTCTGTAGATTCTGGCTGGGCAGAATAAAAAGTTCTCTGAGAAATATTTGGGGGTGGGAAGATGCTAAACAATAATTCTAAGGTAATATTGGTTGTGTTTGACATTGCTAAACTTGTCGAGTCTTTCAGAGAGATCAGATTCATGGGAAAGTTATGCTGTCTAATTAAACTAGGTGAAAGAGTAGACACTGAGGAATCTGTGAGCTAATATTTAGGGGCTGGCACAGCACAGTGGAAACAAACTCAGCACTGAGAGTCCAGAAGGGTTCAAGTATGAATTAGCTAGGTGAGCTCAGTAAATCATTTAACCTCTCTATCCACTGTGCCACCTAGCCACCCCCCAATAGTTTATTTTGTAAAAAAGTTACTTAACATTTTTTTTAATTAGTGAATATCCCTATTTTGTCTTTCCAATTTTTTTTTTTTTTTTTGCTAGGCAGTGTGGTTAAGTGGCTTGCCCAAGGCCACACAGCTAGGTAACTATTAAGTGTCTGAGTCCAGATTTGAACTCAGGTCCTCCTGACTCCAGGGCCGGTGCTCTATCCACTGTGCCACCTAGCCACCCCTCCAATTTATTTCCATTGAAAAAGAAGAACTCTTTGTAACCAAAAAACATGCCTAGTAAGCAAAATGACTTCCTGTGTCCAAAAACTGTTTCCTTCTGAAGCCTAAGTGCATCCCTCACCTCTGTTCAGTGCTGACTTCCTGAATGATCTCCTAGGTCAAAGTAAGCTGGGGTAGGGGGTAGGGGGTCTGTACTGTGGAGGGAGCCCCAGTAACTCTCAGGTTGGTAACAATTTTACTCTCCTACTCTTAAATCTTCCCTTCCCTCCCTGTTTTAATACCAGCCTCCTTCATCCCAATCCACCAAATCTCCAGACTCAGGAAGTTCCATCAGCTATTTTTCCTTAACCAATCACTGATGTCCCAGTATGTCTCTTAAAATGACAAGGAACTGAAACCCACTTCAAGATGGTTCTACTCCTGGATCTAGAGATGGGGTCATCAGACGCCTACACTCTACTCTCCTTGAAGAGCAGGAACCAAGAAGCCAAAGAGCTTACAAAAAGGAAGCTTACAAAGCTCCCCCTGCCATGTGTGCTGCTGATCACCCTACCTTTTTGAAGTGGGTTGCTGACTGCACTTTTCGCACAGGCTGCATGAGAGAATCCCGCACAATGATGCTAATGTCTGCTCCTGAGTAGCCATCTGTCTTACGGGCTAGCTCAAGGATGTTGGCCTCAGTGAGGCTATGTGGGGTATTCCCGAGATGTAGTCGAAACATCTGAGTCCGGGCTGCTTCCTCAGGCAGTGGGATGTAAATTCGTTTTTCAAACCTAGAGAGTTAAGCAAAGAGAATATGGGAGCTATATAAGTTTAAAAGACTATGGAGGTTCCATCAAGAATCTCCCCAACTCCTTAAACATAGATATCAGGGTAAAAAGGCTGGCCATTCAAGGCCATCAGTGCCACATTACTTACTACATCTAACAAAAGTATATAATTGACATTACCCCAAGAGAACCTATGTGGGGAGATGGGAAGAAAGGAGAGAGATTCTGATTGGTGGATTCATTCTAAAGGAAAGAGAACAACAAATGAATTATTCTATAGCGTAGGAGTTCTTAACATGGGCTTCACAGATCTAGTCCATAGATAGATTTCAAGGGGTTTGTGAACTGGAATATATCTTGATAATTATATTTCAATATAATTAAATTCCTCTGTAATTTTGTGCATTTAAAAATATGATTTGAGGAGCTCATCAGCTTCCCCAAACTGTGAAGGGGAACCTGACCAAAAAACAGTTATGAATCCTTACTATTGGAGCTGATGAATTCCAAGGTGTGACCCCGCCCCCCCCCATCAAGTGCTGAGCCTGGCCAAGTCAACACAGAAAAATTGCAAGCAATATATTGTGATGGAACACTATTGTTCTATTAGAAACCATGAGGGATGGGAATTCAGGGAAGCCTGGAGGGATTTGCATGAACTGATGCTCAGTGAGATGAGCAGAACCAGAAGAACACTGAACACCCTAACAGCAACATGGGGGTGATGATCAACCTTGATGGATTTGTTCATCCATCAGTACAACTATCAGGACAATTTTGGGCTGTCTGCAATGGGGAATACCATCTGTATCCAGATAAAGAACCGTGGAGTTTGAACAAAGAACAAATACTTATCTTTAATTTAAAAAAACCCTATTATCTTATTATGTAATTTTGCTATGTCTTATACTTTATTTTTTTTTCCTTTAGGATATGATTTCTCTCTCATCACATTCAGCTTAGATCAATGCATACCATGGAAACAGTGTAAAGACTAACAGACTGCCTTCTGTGGGGGGGGAGAAGGAAGCAAAATTAAGGGAAAAATTGTAAAATTCAAAATAAATAAAAAAATATTGTGATTAACTATGCAGGCTATGACCACAGAGACAAAGGTGGCTGGTTACTGTACAGCTGACAATGGAATGGACTATAAATTTAGGAGCTAGTAGTAACTAGATGGGTTATTCCAGTGAAATAGGAGTCATACCTCCTCCTAATGGCTGAATCCAACACCCATGGGATGTTTGTAGCGCCCAGGACCAAGGTGCCATCATTGTTGTTTCCGACCCCTATGTAAAAGAGACGAAAAAAGCTGACCAAGCTAACACGACCACCACTAGCCATCGTCTTTGGGAAAGGAGCCTAGGGGCTTTGAGCTGGTGTAAGCCAAAGACTCCATTGGGGAAACACCGATTACTAGGGCCTCCTGAAGTGAGAATAGGCTTGTCTGGGGTACAGGCAAAGAACAACAGAGGTCAAGCAAGGATGGTCAAGGCAAGGTCAAGGCTTCTCAGAAGGAATGCAAAAGACACAACTGGGTGTACTCTCATGTCTTCCTGAACAACCAGTCAGACAAGGTTCTACAGCTCCTTCAAAGTACTGGTAACTTTAGCCCTGCAAATTAAAGAAAACTAAGGAGCGAACAGAGAAGAGGCAGGAGAACTGGGCAAAAAGGGAAAGAAAAGATTTGTGTTAAACCATGTGGATGGCCTAGGGAGGTCTATGTGTGCTGAAAAAGCTGGCAGTGATCAACTGGCAGGTGTGGACATCCCCATGAACCAGGGTGCTGCTCCAGCCAAACTTCAAGGTCCAACTTCTCCATGACCAGCCTGGGCTGGCACCTTGGGCCACTGGCACAGGGATCTTGATGTATTTGGGGGGGGGGGGGGGGGGCGGAGTCCACTGAGACATCCAGATGGTTTCCACCAGAAGTCTGCTTGTGGAGGGCTCAGCAGCATTTTTGCCGGCAGTTTTGACCATGCATTCCAGGCTCACACCTGGTGGATGGGCCCTCTGTCCCATCTTGTCCAGGGTGCAAGTGTGTTTGGGGGTGAAGATTCTGAGGCATAAAGGCCAAGGAGCAAAGACACAGGGATTCAGGGTGGGTCAGCTCTGGGCCAGAGAAGGCCAAGTTCTGCTGCTGCTCTACAGCTCCGGGCAGCCCCTTCCCCACACCCTCAGAACCTCCCCTATAAAATGAAGACGCTGCATGAGGTGACCTCCAGGCTCCTTTCAGCACTCACCCTGCATCTGGACCAGGAACTCAGTCTTGATCCTCCGGGCAGCCTCGCTCTCATTCTCATTTCGAGATCCACAGAGAGAATCCACTTCATCGATGAAGATGATGGAGGGTTTGTGCTGCCTGGCTAACTCAAAGAGGTTTTTGACGAGCCTGTGATGAAAAGCCGGGAGCTTTTCAGCTGAGCCATGACTGCCCTTATTCACCCCAGGTGTCTCCAACCCCCAATGGCTCCACTGGCAGAGGGAGGCCCAGCGCTCAGAGCGGGTGTGGCCTGACTGCTAACTTACTTCTCACTCTCCCCCAGCCATTTGGACATCAGATCTGAGGAGGACACAGAGAAGAAGGTGGAGTTGTTGGCTTCTGTTGCCACAGCCTTTGCCAGATAAGATTTTCCTGTGCCAGGGGGTCCAAAGAGCAGGATCCCTCTCCAGGGGGTCCGCTTGCCTACAAGAGGAAATGAAAAACTAGTGGGTGAGCAGCAAAAGATTCTGGATCAGACAACTAGGCAGCTAACGCTGAAGCTGAGACCTTTTGCCCTGTGCTTTTTGGATGACCTCTGGCCATCTCTAGCTCACACAGTGACAAAGCCTGCTGACACTGTTCTTGTGGATGAGGTGGACCTGAAGTCAGGGCACTACCCATCTGTGGGATCAGCATCTTTCTCATCGAGGCTCTAGCGAATGAGAGATGCCAGGCCGCAAGGGAACTAATGCTCAGCAGCCTCTAGTCATGTGTCCTCATTCTAACTGACAGACCACAGGACTCATGGGGTCTCTGGTCTCCTAGAAGAATGAGAAATAGTTTTCATCTCATCTGGGGAACTTTCAACTTTAATTTTGCTATTTTGGGCTGAATAAGTTCAACCCTCACCTGTGAACAAGTGTGGGAATTTAATTGGTAGGATGACTGCCTCTTTGAGAGCTTCCTTGGCTCCTTCCAGTCCAGCCACATCGCTCCATCGAATGTTGGGCTTCTCCATGACGATGGCCCCTACAACAAGAAGGCAGCGTTCCCTGAGAAGAGGGCCCACCAAAGGCCTGAGGGGATAACCACTGGGGTCTCATACCACTTACCCATCAGCTGTTCTTGCAGTTTCTTTTTCTCTGGATTCTCTTCTTCACTGTCACTGTCACTTCTGTGGAAATGAAACAGGCAGTCACAACCTGATACTTCATGTTGGCAGCAAGAGGTTCGAGGCAAGCAAGGTCCAATGCCTGGCTTCTGGTGGGCAAGAAAAGGGATCATCTTCTGAGGATACAGAGCAATCCATTGGCAATGCCATGAGGGACTGCATCAGTGGCACCTCCCACCAAAGGCCTGTGGGAGCTTTTGTGGGCACAGCCTACAGATTTTTTTTTTCTGTCACAAAAAAGGAAGTTATTGGGGCAGCTAGGTGGTGCAGTATATGGAGCACCGGCCCTGGAGTCAGGAGGATCTGAGCTCAAATCCGACCTCAAACACTTAATAATTGCCTTGCTGACCTTGGGCAAGTCACTTAACCCCATTGCCTTAAATAAACAAAATTTTGAAAAAAAGAAGAGAAAGGAAAGCTATCCAATGCATCCTCCTAAGGAGGAGCCCATTTGTAAAATCAAAATGCTCTTCAGTTGTCCAAGACACAAAATAATAATAGCCAGCATTAACACCAAGCTCTAACATTCAGGAAGCACTTTACATGCATTATCTCTTGTAAACGACACAAAAGCCCTAGGGAATAGGTAATGCAGGATTATTGCCCCCATTTTACAGATGAGGGCACAAGCTCAGAGAGGGACTGACAAGTGCTGGTCAGCTGGTCAGTGCAGTGACACAGCAAATCTCCGAGGTCTTCCCAACTCAAGCCTGGGGTTCTCCCTACTATCCTCTGCTGCCCCTTGAGAGCTCTCCCTACCATGGACAAATGTCATTATAGAGAATTCAAACCCTGTTGCACAATCTTGTCCTCTGGGAACAAGGCGGGTTCCTGGGTCTGGTCCCTTCCTCTCAGAGCACCCACCCTCCCTTTCAAATCACATCTGCTCATGACAATGGGTTTTCTACACAGAGAATCTCCCTCTCCCTGGGACGCCACCTGCTAACTGCTTCTCTTACTGTGATCTGTGAAACTTCAGCTGGCATTCGAGAGGCAGGTTCTCCATAAATCCAGGTATATTTTATTAGAGCATTCAAATTAAATTAATTATGTAATTTTATTAGATGACCACACAGGAAAAGGAAATCTGTTCTTGGAGTCTGGAGAGTCTTTTGTTGTGGCTGATTCAGCCCCTCTGGATAAAGCCACTCACCCCTTGCTGTCATTTGGAGCCTCTTTCACTGGCTTTTTGCTTTGCTTGTCCTTATTCCTTAAATAATCCTTCAGCTTCTCAGCCCGGTCCAGGTACTGCATACACTTTCCTCGGATGCTCTCCTTCGCTTTGTCACTGTGCGCCTCATCTGTGAAAGGGGTGGCCCCCCCAAAAAAGGCCCATTTAGCCTTGGGGGTTACCTCCTTTTTGTGGGAGGTGCCCACAGTGACTCAGGGCCCCACCCAGACTCACATTTGATTGCATGTAGGAAATATTCCACAGCATGTTGGTAGAGCCGCAATGCCTCCTCATAGTTCTTGGCTTTGTCCTCCTCTGTCGCCTTCGTCACCAGATCGATGGCTTTCTGGAAAGACAACATGGCACAGGGCTCCCAAAGAGCTCCTGAAAGCACTCAGTCACGGGCAGCAGGAAGACACTGGAGCCAATGAGCTCGGGCTGACTTGTTTGTTTGTCCTGGGCCACGAGAGCCAACCACTTCCCAGTGGTCACACAGACAGGCTTTAAAAGGAGGCATTAAGAGAGAGTCCTCCCTTCTGCACAATAAGCACACAGGGAACAGGCATTTCGCACTCACTCTCCTCTCTGGACTCCGGCAGGAGGCATGAGCTTCTGTCCAGACTAGAGGGAGAAGTCACTGTTGTTATTTGGACATTTTCATCCACCGCCCAAAGGAAAGTGGCCGCCAACGGTGGAGCTCCCCTGACCCTTGACTCCATGAAGGATGAGGGCCAGAGGTCAGAAACAAGTGGACAGAAGATGCTCTGAGATTCAGAGAGGCTCTGGCTCCTTCTAGGCCTCACTCTTTTGAGTTCAAGGAAATTTGGGGCAATTCTATTGGCTCCCCTGAACTGGCTTCCTCTGGAATAAGGGTGGGAATAGTTCTAATATTGACTTTAATAGGCAAGAACACGAGAAGTGTCTTTCTGTTTGAAAGCCACAACATGGGGGCGGCCAGTGGACAGAGCACCGCCCTGGAGTCTGGAGGACCTGGGTTCAAATCCGGTCTCAGACACTTCATAATGACCTGACTGTGCGGCCTCGGGCAAGCCACTGCCTGGCAAAAAAAAAAACCTTAAAAAAAAAGGCACAAGTGAAAAGCACAATTTCCAGGGAGCCGCGGCTCTTCTCCCCGCCCTCAAAATGGGGTTCTGCGGCCCTGGGCTCCGGACTATAAGCGGCGGGAAGGCGGCCCGGCCCGGGGAGGCTGCGGCTCGCGGGGGCCCCGCGGCCCGGCCTGAGCCCCGGGCCGGGCCGCGGGTGGGGCCAGGGCCAGTTCCACGGAGCCCCCCCCCCCCCCGCCACGGGTGGGCGTGGCCCGGGGCGTGGCAAGGGAGCCCCCGTGACCTTGGGGCAGGTCGCCCCTCCGCGGCCTCAGTTTCCCCGTCAGCGGCGCGGGGGCCCTCCCGGGCGGCCCCGGCCCCGGCCCGGCCCGGCCCCGGCCCCGCTCCCGCTCCCGGCCCCGCTCCCCCGCCGGCCCCGCGGCCGGTACCTGCAGAGTGGAAGTTGTCATTTCATCTCCCGGCGGCCCCGCGGCCCCGGCGCTGGCTGCGGCCTCGGTGCGGGCCCTGCGGGAGGCGGGCGGGGCCCGGCGGCGCGGCCTGGGCTGGGCTCGGCGCGGCCTGGGCTCCGCAGCCACCGCGAGCGGACGAGGCGGGAGGGAGCGGCGAGAGGGGCGGCGCGGCCTAGAGCGGCCCGGCGCGGGGACGGCCCGCCCCCTAGCGGCGGCGCCCGGAACCGCCCAGGCGCCCGGCGTCCCGGGGCGAGCAGGGCCGGGCGGGGCGGGGAGGGCGGGGCGGGGCCGGGCGGCCGGGCGGGGCGGGGCGAGCGGGGCCGGGCGAGCAGGGCCGGGCCGGCCGGGCGGGGCGGGGCGAGCGGGGCCGGGCGGCCGGGCCGGGAATCCAGGGCAGCAGGACCCGCGGGAGGCGGGTTGGGGCAGTCCGAGACGGCGCCCGGAGGGAGAGCCTTGCAGACCGGGGCCGGCCCCGCGGATATGGAGCGGGGAAGGGATGCTCGAGAGCAAGAGGCGAATTTATTTAAAAAAACAAAAAAGCGCTGCATGGTGCATTTCTTCCCTTTTTCTTTTAAACTTCAAACTGCACGTGACTTCTGGGATACCCTACCTGGGCGTGCAACATGAAGGACGGACCTGGCGACATGCGCGGGAGGCCGGGCCCGGAGGCGCGGCGGGGCCGGACAGCAGCAGCCCCGAGGCTGCAAGGAGAGGCGCCCGAGGACGTGAGAGAAGCGGGAAGGACGAGGGGAGCTCGGCGGGGCGGACGGGCCGGGACACTGACGCAGTGACTGTGACTGTGACTGGGAAGCTGCGGGGATACTGCTACTGCTACTGCCTCGTCAGTTACTGTTACTATGGCGACCGGCCGGGATTCTGTTACTGTTACTGCCCGTTCTATTGCTATGGGGACCTGAGCGGATACTGTAACTGCCTCCGGGGGCGGGGCCGGCCTCTGGGGCCCTAAGCAGGCCAGGTGGGGTCCCCTCACTGGGACCCCTCACTCTCTGAGCCCAAAGACAGGGCTTCCTTGGGTGGCCGCGTGTTAAAGTACATTGGATTTTCCCTACAAGCTGTGTGTGAACTGAATCAACGGACCCGTCTATTATTACTCTTAGTGCTTATAATAGCTAATATTTCTAGAGGTAGGCTGGTCACTAAATGAAGTTGCTCCCTCCTTTTGTCTCTGCAGTCATTTTTATGAACTTACCACATTTTAGCGCTTTGATTTGCCTTGTTTCTTAATTGCCTATGTTAGTCACAGTAAGCTCAAGTTTAGGCCGAGGCAAGTACATTTTTCAAACATATCGCCTGAGGATAGCTTATCACCAAAGGAAGAAATAGGTCTGGATTAAAAGAGTTCAGGATACTCTTCAAAGTAAATGATTTTCACTTAAGCGATTTTCAACTATCCCTATTTCTTTTTAACATTTCAGAAAAAATAAACCGGCTTTTGGCCTTTAATTTGCATGGAAACAGATGGATCAAGTAATTTAGCTTCTATTTTCAGGAAGTGCTGTACGACCAGGACAAGAACGTATCAGCTCATTAAAATTAACTGGGAACATGTGGTGGTTCTAAATCCAGAGCTAGTATTTGAAGCGGGTAATAATTCAGTTATTTTGTAAGATAAAATCCTGAAGGTAAGAAACAAGCACATCTAAAAGCAAAATTTTTTATTATTTACAATATAAAGGTTACAAAGGTGTATATGTATTTAAGTCACACATTTTCATTGTAATGTACAATGCTATATAGTTCATATGCAACTCAAGAAAAGTGTTGTCCGTGTATCCACATTTATAGTGTACATATAAAGCTTTCCTGGGATTGTTAAGAACACAATACTGCCCTGTTTTCCGTGAATATTTTGATTTGGTAGTCTAGACCAGCAAGAAAATCCAAGATAAACGAAGTCTTTTTAAAATACAGAACAGAGATTTATAATTTTTTTAAAAGGATATACTCTTGATTCTTCCTAGCAGTATTATTACGATGTTCTAAGTCCCACTATTTAAAAATCACCAGGAACAATATGAGAGAGGGTGGAGGGGAGAGGGAGAAGGGGGGGGAAGGGGGAAGAAAAAGGGGGGGGAGCCAGAATTTGCACAGATATTAGCCAAAACAGGACATTTTAGGTAGTGGTTTTCACAGGTTATTTCCCCAAATTCCTTAGGTTGATGTTACCAAAAAGATTAGCTGTTGCTTATCCTGTTGTAATCATTGTGTAAATATAACATTGGTGCCATTTATTACAGCAAGAACTACCAAAATGGCTCTTTCCAAAGGACAAATTTGCTAAGGGAAACAACAGTGAGTGGTGATACTAAATGGGAAACATTTTAAAAATCTCATCCATATTCCTGCCTTCTAATAGGGTAACTATATAAATATGAAAAGTCTAACAATCCATTTAAATTAAAAAATGGATAAATGATATGTTTCCCAGGCTATGGATCGCAGACACCTAAATATACACATCCCAATTATATATAACAGAGAAAACCGAGATCTCCAAGGTTGTGTCTAATGGAAAGAACAAGACATCGAAGCAATGATCGACTTTCGCGTACAGTTCTAGCAAACCTGAAACTAACATACTCAAAAACAAAGGGTTAAGAGCCAATATGACTTTGGAGTACTATACCATGAAGAGGACTATTTTTTGTGAATACACCTGAGGCTCATTCATTTAAAAACTTGATATATATTATGAGGTCAGAGGAAAATGCAGTTTTAACTCAATAAGGCATTTTATATAGAAAAGGGCTTTGGTTGGATGAAAGTTTTTTGATAAATTAAAGAATTTCTTATCTCTTCTCAAGTAGTTGCTAAAAAAAAAGACATTTCTCTAAGTTTCCTACTCCATTTTGATCAATCACTAAGGAAGCATTTTCTTTGCAAATAAGGAGCTATTGAAAGGGATGTCAGTCTGGGAATTTATATAACAGCACCATTTAGCAAAATGTTGACCATTGGAACAAAGAGTAAGCAAATTTAATTCTGCTCTATGTGATTAAGAGAATCTCTCTTCTCTCCCCATCTCTTTCATCTTCACAGTTCTTCATTCACGAAAAACAGAACTTGCTTTGTTTGGTCACATCTTATTTAGGAGATGAAATTCCATAATATGTCACATCAAGCTTTTCCTTCTTCTGGTAGGAAAGAAAAAATGAATTTATACTATCTTAGAGTTGGAAGGAACCCCAGAAAGTCATCTAATGCAATCCCTCTCCAAAGACTCCAAAAAGCAGCCACACTTCTACTACAAGTCTAATACTGGATGGAAATTCTTAAGTTTTTTTCCTCTTCTATGATTAACATAATGTCCTTTAAAGTGCTCAGATGCTCACCCTCATTTTCATGGCATTGATAGTCTTTTCTCAGAGCCCAAGAATCACATCAGATCTTTTTTTGGTCTGGTTTGCCAGCATACCCAATTAGTAAAAAATGGAAAAATACTTTGGTAACAATCTGAGGTGAAGTCCTTAAAACCTACTGCATTTAAAAAAAAAAGGCATGATTTAGTTGGGCATGAACTAGATTTGTTGACAAGTTTGGCTTCTTTTGAAAGCCCCAAAGCACAAAATGCAGAACAGTGGATTGTAGGCACTTAAATGCTTGGTGAATGAACATTCTTTCTCACTAGAGTAGAAGCTTACGTCCAGTTTTAGCCAACACATTTTTAGACAAGTTGAGTTATGTTTAATATGGTACATTACTGGTAACTATGTTCTTTAAACAGCAAGCACCAGATGTTATCTGTAAAAAGGCACATATAACCAAGACATCAAAAGCAGGACAGCTGGAAAACAAGGAAAAAATGTTTCCAGTTCAATAACTCAAGAAGTTCATGAGCAGGGTAGGGTACTGTAGATTACCAGACAACAAAGTTAAATTTCACCAATTCTGAAATAAAAACATCACATCTAAAAATATTCTTTAAAAGTTAAAACATATAAATAACTTGTTAATATATATATAAGGAATCTCACTTGGGTTTAAAAAAATCAGATTCAAAAGTATAAAACGGGCAAAGTATGGTTAGAAATTTGTTTGACAAAATACCTAGGGAAATTTATTGGACTTTATGGAAAGCCAAGGAGAGTCAACACTTTAGCTACAATATCAATAACGTGATCTTAGACTGCATTGGGAGAGGGGGGAGGGCAGAGAAAGGAGGAAGGTCCAACTGCCTACCCTGTACAACAGCTCCATCAGATCATGTGGGGATATCCAGCTTTTGGTAAAACTAAAAAAGTGGAAAATATTGAGGGGAGGGCAACTGGGATGACGATCAGCATTGAAACTGTGCTATGAGAGGATTTGTGAAAGAACAGGAAAAAGTTTAGCCTGGAAAGGAAAAGACTTGGAGGAAACTATTGAGCTAACTTTGAATTATCTGAGACAGGATTTTCCTGTGGAAGAAGAAACAGACTCGTTTTATGACCCCCCAAAAGGAAGAACAATAAATAATGGGCAAAATTTGCAAAGAGGCAGGGTTAGGCTTGGTGCAAGAAGTAACTTTGTCAGATAAGAACCTTTCAGAAGTGGAATGAATTGCCTCAGGTTCTTGGGCAAAGACAGGATGACCACTTGTAGGGTGTGTCACAGAGGGAATTCTTGGTCAGGTATGGCCAAGGTTGGATGTTGGAGGAATCCTCCAACTGAGTCAATAGGGGCACAAGTAAAGCAATTGAACCTGCAACACCAGGAACAAAAGCCAAACTCAACTTTGGTGGGAAAAGACTTCTCTACATAAAATAAATCTCTTTAACATTGTTAGGTAAGCAATGTGGGTTTTTATGGATTGTGTGGTTTTAGAAAAAAATTAGCAAAAAAAGGAAAGAAAACATATTAGTATCTTGGATCATCCAATGAAAGTAATACTTTCATGTACCTAGTTCTAGGCTACCAGGCAAAAGATGGTGCTAACAAAAATGGGGACATCAAATGATGAATTCTTACACTTCCTATACTAGGGTGGTGGTGGGAAGGAAAGGAATAAATATTATCTAAATTTAACTGAAAAATACTCGACATCAGTGATTGAATATAAGGTCTTGCCAAAGATCGGTCTGCAGTAGGGTAATAGGTCATGTTTAACCTAAAATATAGTTTAAGCAAAGCCTTAAGTTCTAAAGAAGTCCTCATTTTATAGAAATTAGAATTTCTCAGATGTAAGCAGCTTTAGAACCAAAGAATTTTGGCATTTAACTTTTCATTTAATACAGAATTCATTAGCAACCTTTGGCCTTCCTACTTGACAGATCAAATGTAGTTTCATTCAGCATTGGCAGCAACATAAAATATATGTGGGACATTTATACTATTCATTTTAAATGTTACCTAAAATCAATAGTTTTATAGCCACCAAAATTAAGACATTAACATAATTCAGCTTACATGTCAGAACTAAGAGTAAAAAACAAAACACAGAGAAAGTGCGTAAGTCTACATGTCTACCCCAGAGCCTAAAGAATGTTTAATCCTTTAAACAGGTAGGGTTTTGAAGATAATTTGCATAGCAGCTTACAAGGTAGTTTGCAGGTCAAAGTAACATGCATATAAATTATTCCAGAGGATCTGAAGATTTTTTGAAGAAAAAAAATTTATCAGATCTTTTCTTAAATGTAGTCACACTTCCTTGTCAGTGAAAACCATTTCTAGCAAAAGCTAATTTTTCTGGGAGAAACATGACCTTATTAATTTCCACATTGATTTTTATTTAAAAAAACAGGAAAAATATGATTTGGCAACTGAGTGCAAATTCAAATAACAGGTGAGATCTGTTATTAGTATACACCTTACAGAATTAATAGAGTGATATGAATAGCCTGTAACAGCTCTAATTATTTGCTATTTAAAGGTAGACTATTTTAAAAAATAGAAATGTAACAAACAAGGAATTCCATAGTCTACTTCCTGCCTAGGCAGGAAGTTTTTGGAATCATAAAGTTCTTGAGAGTGCAGAGAATATGAACGGATAATATGAATCAAGATGATATTCCACGTTTTAAAAGTGCTCAAAGATGGCTTTTGAAGACTTGAATGGCCTTTAGAACAATATTCTGTATATGTGCACAAAGCCAGCATTTGACCTCTCATTTCTGGGGTCTACTGGGCAGTTACATATAATTACAATTATAATTATTCCAATAAATACATGAAAAGAAACATACTTATCTATATAATGCTAGATTTTAAACTAATTTTCAGAATGAGTTCTATTTGATGATCTTAAAAGGAACTGTTTTCCTTTTACAAAAAGATAGCTGTTCCTACCTTTCAGTTTTTTTTTCTTTATAAGAAGCCAGGGTGAGTGAGGACAGAAGGGTATGGAGAAAAAAAAGAGAAAGAAAGGGTTAGGGGAAGAAAAGAGCAGACCCTCTCACCAACCAGTGGCTTATAAACTCAAATCACATGAACATGGGGAGGGGTGAGATGGGGAACAGAAAACCTCCAATCCCCCTACCCCCCTTGCATAGGAGTGTGAACAAGAAGTATCTGATACCCGGGGTTCCCTTTAAGCCCCACCTATAGAGAGCACCGAGTGTTTTTCACAAATCTCATCAAAAATGAGAAGGGAATGAAGTCACCTGGCTGTTGGTCAGAGACAGGCAACAATACTTTCTTTTCAAACAATTTGCCATATTTGGTGAATTTAATTGGAAACATTCATCCAGGCTGAATCTTTATAAAGCACTCCAGTGGTGGGCTAGGGATCTCAGCAATCATACCCTGGTCACCCATGAGTGGATGACTCTAAAAGTGTCTTAATGGGTGCAGCCCATGAAGGACTTCTAAGAGTGGATGATGTCTTGCACATGGGCTTCTGATCCATTTCTATTTCAAGGTGAAATGATCTAATCAAAACCCTTTGATCTCTAATGCTTTTATTGTGAGTAGCCCAAACTGGGGGGAATAAAAAAATCACAATTTTAATCCCAACTTAGTGAAGGATGGATGAGGGACGATGGTTTTTCTTATTCTCACTTACATTTTACCCTGTACAAAATCTTCTGAAGAAGAAGGGTGAAGCAGGTGGTTTCCAGACATTTCCATGATTATATTTCTTGCTGGCTCAGGCTTTTTTTTTGGTTTGTTTTAAAGAAGAATACATAAAAAAATCTCCATAGCAAAGCAGGAATCTAAGGACTATTGGGGAAATTTCAGTCTGTAAAATTAAACTTCTGTTCACCTTGAAAAACAGGGGTCCAACATAATGATATTTGGATTGTGTAGAAATTTGATAGCTCTTGTGGAAAAGAGTCATGCTCCTAGATTTGACTCAACCAAGTGCTAGCATTCTGCTCTAAGATATGACCTGGCATCTTTTAAAAAAAATCCCTAGTCACCAAGATTTTTCAAATATGATTTGAGATGGAAAAAATATTTAAAAGACCAATTTGACCTGCAAATTTCCATTTTAAGATGAGTCTATAGATTTTGAAAATAAATTTTATAAATGACTCCATTTTGCCTTTAGCTTTGTGTCTCTGCAGTTCAAGTAGGGAAAACAACTTAGCCTTCAGAAATTCCATGGATCTGGGACAAGAGAACAAGGACCCCCTCCCTCCTTCCAATCACATGAGGACTGTGCAAGAGCAGAGTCAGTTTATGGACAAAGGCAAGGCAGCAGTCTAGGGGAAGAGATAGCCTGTGCTTGCTCAGGAGACCATCACTCACCTGCTCACTACTGGGATCCTTCATAGGATCCTTACAATAAGAACCTGTTGCAGACCTGCCCTTTTTAACTAAGTCAACAAAATCAACACCCAGGCAAGTTGTGTGCCTCCAGTGTTGCTTTCCTTTCAAATTTGGGGTGACTGGTCTAACTCAAATGTCAGGCATAGTCTATTTTTAACATTTTCCATAAATGTAGCTGTGTTAAGATTAGGGGAAGAAAGGGATTTACAATGCTACAAACCCAATAACCTTGTTTGTTCCATTGCCTTAGAGTAATGTTAAGAATACTTCAGCTGTACGAGAACTTCACTGCATCTACTGGGCTGTGAGACAACACTGGGTCTTGACATTGATAAAGATTATTGATTTTTTCCCATATCATTTTGTGGGCGATAAACCAGCCCATATATTGCAGAACCTGCATTGAAATCAAAAGGTCTGAAGGGATTGCTGATAGCATTTGTGCAAATGGGCTGATTGTTCCTCCAAAATTCACTTTGAAACAGGACAGTGACCCTTCTAAATTTGTCTATAGAAGCTTTCCGCCTGCCAAAAGTACAGATATGGAAGCTCATCTTAATGAAGCATCTTTAAAACTGGGATGTCCTTTCTTTAATGGAGGTTGTAATATTCAACTACATCTGACCCATCTTGACCAAAGGCACATTTGGTAGGCCATTAAAAAATGGCTTTGTATAAAATAAAGATCTTCTTTTAAAATCAGTCTCATACCATAACATCCTCTGGTTCCTTCTAAAAACATTAATTAGGAAAAACAAACATGTCAAAACTGAAATGAGTAGATATTTCCTGGTAATACCCTGGTCTCCAACATTTTTTCTGCTAGGTGCTAGTTGAAAATATATGGTGGGGGCAGCTAGGTGACGCAGTGGATAGAGCCCTGGCCCTGGAGACAGGAGGACCTGAGTTCAAATCCATTCTCAAATACTTAATAATTGCCTAGCTTTGTGACCTTGGGCAAGTCACTTAACCCCATTGCCTTAAATTTAAAAAAAGGCTTAAAAATATATGGTGAACTAAATCGACATTTCACAGGTTTTATGCTATAAAGTAAACACTTTTGAGTGATAAAACTCGGTAAATTGGATGACGATGACAGTGGTGGGGACACAGCAACAGCATCATGACAGAGAGAGGAGACACCCCCACCATGGGGAGCTCGCAATGGAGGTTTCACATGAAAAGAGGTGATGGCAAACTTCTGCCAAAGCTTCAGAGCCCCTAAAGTGGCCCACAACCTGCTTGCAAGTACAGAGTGGGGAGAGCTGGCAAGCACAGATGTTGGGTGCTAGCCCAGGCAACAAATCAAGCCCATGGAACTCAAGAACAAAGGAAATGTCTCTCCATCATTTGCTCCTATTTGCAAAGTAGAACCATGGCCCCACCCTATCATGGAAGAAGAAAGACAAACACAGATGATGAACACAGAGAATAAACAGAAAATAGCTCCTCATTCTACAGTCATGGAAGTCATGCCTCTCTCTCCCTAACTAGGGAGAGGCCTCAGGGAGAACACAGAAATTCCTGCATGTGGTGGGTGGCTCATCATCACGGGAGGTTCTCTGATCTTGGTTTTGGGTCAGCAGTGACTGCAGGTCCTTGTCAAGGCACTGATGCTGTAGGAGAGAGCAAAAGAAGCAGCTTTCTTTTGTGCTTTTATTATTTTCTTCTGAGGCGGAAGCCCTCCTTGTGATGCTCAGAGCTTGGTGGCCTTGGGCTCACACCAGCAGGCCCATGCGCGTGACTTTGGCTGACAGGAAGGTGTGCAGCACAAAAACAATTGGCTTGGGGCAGGAATGCAGATCCAAGGTCTGTGGGGAAAGCACAAGAATGGGTCAGTACTCTGGGCAGAGGAAGCACAATATTTTACACAAGCTATTTAGAGTCAGCCCTGTGGGAAGGCATTCCTCACTCCCATCTCCACCAGCTACTCAAGAGCCCCGCCTCTCATCAGTGGTTAGCTCAAAGGCCCTTGGAAAAGTGTCCCCTCTTGGACCAGTTTATGACTAAGGAAGAAACAGAGAACATCACCAAAAACAAACTAGATGATTTCGATTAAATTAAAAAGCTTTTTCACAGATAAAACCACTGTAACCAAAATCAAAACAAATGTAGTAAATTGGGAAACAATCGTTACAACTAATGATTGTGACAAAGGACTCATTTCTAAAATATATGGAGAACTGAGTCAAATTTTCAAAAACACAAGCCATGCCCCAATTGACAAATTGTCAAAGGATATGCAAAGGCAATTTACAGATGAGGAGATCAAAGCAATCCATAGCCATATGAAAAATTGCTCTAAATTATTACTTATTAGAGAAATGCAAATTAAAGCTTCTATGAGGTACCACCTCACACCTCTCAGACTGGCCAATATGACCAGAAAGGATAATGATCATTGTTGGAAAGGTTGTGGGAAATCTGGGACACTATTACATTGTTGATGGAGCTGTGACCTCATCTAGCCTTTCTGGAGAGAAATTTGGAACTACACCCAAAGGGCTATAAAAATGTGTATACCTTTTGATCCAGCAATACCACTACTGGGTCTATACCCTGAAGAGATGATGAAAAAAGGGTAAAAACATCACATGAACAAAAATATTTATAGCAGTCCTGTTTGTGGTGGCAAAGAATTGGAAATCAAGTAAATGTCCTTCAATTGGGGAATGGCTTAGCAAACTGTGGTATATCTATGTCATGGAACACTATTGTTCTATTAGAAACCAGGAGGGACGGGAATTCAGGGAAGCCTGGAGGGATTTGCATGACCTGATGCTGAGTGAGATGAACAGAACTGTACACCCTAACAACAACATGGGGGTGATGATCAACCTTGATGGACTTGCTCATTCCATGAGTGCAACAATCAGGAACAATTTGGGGCTGTATGCAATGGAGAATACCATCTGTATCCAGATAAAGTGTTGAATAAAGTTCAAGGACTATTTCCTTTAATTTAGAAAAAAAACCAGATACCTTATTGTATGATCTTGTTATCTCTTATACTTTTTGTTTCTTCCTTAAGGATATGATTTCTTTCTCATTACACTCAATTTGGATCAATGTACAACATGGAAACAAAGTAAAGACTGACATTGCTTTCTATGGGGATGGGGTGGGGGGAGGAAAGTAATTTCCCATGGGGGGAAAAATTGTAAAACTCAAATAAAATCTGCAATGAAAGAAAAAAAAGAAAGAAAAGTGTCCCCTCTCTCCTCAAAATCTTCTTTCTTAAAATGCCCTTTCACTCTCATCACACTATTTCAAACTTTATTTACCTGTGTTTGTGTGTGTGTGTGTGTGTGTGTGTGTGTGTGTGTGTGTGTGTGTGTTTGTGTGTATGTAAGATATTCTCTCAACAGAGAGAGCTGTTTGGGACAAAGACTGCCCTTTCTCATTTTTCTATTCCCAGTACCTACCACAATGCCTTGCTTGACAAACATTTGCTGAATATTTTTTTTTTTTAGGTTTTTGCAAGGCAAATGGGGTTAAGTGGCTTGCCCAAGGCCACACAGCTAGGTAATTATTAAGTGTCTGAGGCCAGATTTGAACTCAGGTTCTCCTGACTACAGGGCCAGTGCTCTATCCACTGTGCCACCTAGCTGAATATTTTTTGCTGATATGGAATTTGATTTAGATAAAGATGGCCCCAATGATGGAATAGGTTAATATCTGATTTTATCTAATCAGGGTTTCCACTTTTTAATTTTTGGGATAAATGGGGGGACAGATGATTTTTACTATACATAAAAAAGTAAGAAATACCCTGAAATTTCTGAAATTACTTTTTTTAAAAAATTGATATTCTATTTTTCCAGATAGTTATGGGAGTTTTTCAACATTTATTCATATGAATATGCTTATTTTTAAGTTATATAATTTCCTTCCACCCTTCCTTCCCACCTCCTTCCCCTCAGCAATGAACAGTCAGGTGAATATTGTATATAGACATTTGTGTTAAATATGTTTACAGATTAGTCATTTTTGGTATGAGGAATTGGTATATTAAGAAAAAGAGAAAATCATGAGTTAGAAAAGAAATACATTTTTAAAAAGTGAATGTAGTATTCATCAGATTCAGAAGGTTTTCTGGTTTGTTTTGTTTTTCTTCCTCTGGATGGGGATAGCAATGTCCATAGTTGGTCTTCTAAGGTTGTGCTAACTCTCAGAACTGCTGAGAGGAGCTGCATTCTTCAAGGTTGATCAGCTCACAATGTTGTTAATGTGTAGAATGTTCTCTTGGTTCTGCTCCCTTCACTCAGCATCAGATCCTGTAATTCATTCCATACTTCTCTAGAGTTGACAATTTATGGTTTCTTATAAAACAATAATATTCCATAACATTCATATACCATAATTTGTTCAACCATTCTCCAATTGATGGACATTCCCTCAATTTCCAATTCTTTGCCACTACAAAAAGAGCTGTGATGAATATTTTGGAACATGTGGGACTTTCCTCATTTTTTATGATTTCTTCTGGATAAAGGTCTAATACTGAAATTTCTGGGTCAAAGGGTATGATCAGTTTTACTGATCTTTGGGCATAGTTCCATATAGCTCTCCAGAATGCTTGGATCAGAAACTACTCTAGTCTTGACCTTTAGTTTACTTAGGAACCATAGAAAATTTAAATGAAAATAAAGTTTTTTCCCCCTTTTTTTGTCTTTTTTTTAAGGTTTTGTTTTGTTTTTTTTTTGCAAGGCAGTGGGGTTAAGTGGCTTGCCCACGGCCACACAGCTAGGTAATTATTAAGTGTCTGAGGCCGGATTTGAACTCAGGTACTCCTGACTCAAGGGCTAGTGTTCTACCCATTGCACCACCTAGCCGCCCCTTTTTCTTGGAGGGCAGATATGTACAAAAAAATTTATAACCGCTCTTTTTATAGTTAACACTACTCGTGGTGTGTGCCTGTTGATTGGGGAATGACTAAGTAAATTATAATTTACAATTACAAAGAATATTTTTGTACAATAAGAACTGATAACATGTACAGTTTCATTGGAAATGGGGAATATTTTTATGACCTGATACATACTGAATCTCTATAATTACAACCTTTCTTCTTCCTTAGTTTCTGACAAAGAGGCTACCTTTCCCTTTCTAAGGCCATGCCTTGATTTTATCTCTTCCTGTCTTCTCTATCAACTTGCATTCTCCATCCTCTTCTACCTCTTCCTATCTACTGGTTCCTTTCCTATTGCATTCAAACATAGCAAGTCTTTGTAAATCACTAGACTCTATCCTTTTAGTCCTTCATTCTACATCCCTCCCCTCTTCCTGATATAAATTCCTTGAAAAAGCTGTCCATACGTTCATCCCACTTCTTATCCTTTTGCTGATTCCTCAAATCTTTGCAATATGCTTCAAACTTCATCACTCAACTGAAATGGCTTTCTCCAGTCACCAATGATTCCTCAGTTGTCAAGTATGATAGTGTTTTCTTAGGCCTTGACCTTCCCAACACAGTTTGTACATGTGATACTATTGATTGCTCTCTCCTCTCTGGGCTTCCCAAGGTCTTTTTTGCTGGCTCATCATTCATATAATGCTCTTCAGTTGAGGGTGTTCTCTATATTCAGTCTCTACCTCTTCCCTAATACCTTTTTTTTTTTTAGGTTTTTGTAAGGCAAATGGGGTTAAGTGGCTTGCCCAAGGCCACACAGCTAGGTAATTATTAAGTGTCTGAGCCCGGATTTGAACCCAGGTACTCCTGACTCCAGGGCTGGTGTTCTATCCACTGCACCACCTAGCTGCCCCTCTAATACCTTTATTATCGTTGTGGACTTAGTGATCATCTGTATTGCAAATTATCACCTCTTCTCTCACACACATATAACCTTACTCTCTCTCCCAAATTTAGAGGTTGTTATCACATCATCAGTTACCTGTTCACTATTTCAAAATGGATGTTCCGGAGGGATCTCAAGCTCAGCATGTCCAAAACTGAACTTATCTTTCCTCTCAAACTTTCCTCTCTTCTTCCAAACCTCCCTAATTTTCTTCAAGGTCTCACCATCTGTCCAATTGCCCAATTTGCCATTATTCATTCCTCTTTCTCTCACCCCACTTATCCAGGCAGTTGTCACATCTTGCTGGATCTGCCTCCACAACATTCTTCTATTTTAACTCTTCTTTCTATTCAAATAGCTGTCACCTTAGTTCAAGATTTTTCCACAGAGATGGCTGCTAACAGCCTCCTAATCAATCTTCCTGCCTCATCTCTCATTACTGCAATTCATATCAAACAATGGAATTTTCCCTAAATCCCAAAACCATGTCACTTCCCTAATCAATAAACTGCATCAGGTTCCTACTAATTGTGGGCTAGAATGTCCATTTATTGGTTTAGCTACCAGAGCCCTTCAAAATATAATCTCAATAGGAAGTTTATCCCTATAGAAGAACTGTAGAATAGTAGGCAGAATTCGACTTGAGCCCTGGAAGACCCAAGATCAAGGCCCACTTGTGATACATACAGGCCTTTTGACTCTGGGTGGTTAATTAACATTAGCTCTCAGGGTTCAAGGCGGTTCCTGGCCTACATGGCAGAGTGAGCTTCCTCCTTAGGGAGCTCGCTACAGCAATAAAGTCACAAACAGTGCCTAGCCTTCTGTTCCCCTTGGAGTTCAAGGATTCACTGCTTCGCCTCAATTTTGCCATGAAGAACCAGCTGATGGTCTGTGAACAAGGCTGTGCATTTACTTCTGAAACATCTAACTCCAAGTGGCTTTGGAGTCCTCCAACTTCCATTTTGTTCCTCCAAGGGAAAATGTCTCTGTTTCCTTATCCATCCACAGACAGAAGGCACGTGAGAAATCATGTCACGCTGTGTGGGCATAGCCCTCGAACTATTTTCATTCAAAGCAGAGTTACCTTAGCAACTAAATTACTAAATCTCAACTGCCCCTCTTAACAGATTGACAATATTAGCACCAGCTATAGTATAATTTTTTTGTTAAAGGGCCACAGGCATAAGTATTCAGTAGAAAACTTTTGTCAAAAACTTGTTTCTTTTTACTTTTTTGAAGTAAAATTTATTTTAACTTCCACTGACAAGCATAGGTAATCAAATACATAAACAAGAACATAAGAAAAATTAGAAAAGAGGAAGGTAAAACTGAAATGGACATTTAAAATATATTGGCCATTTCAGTTTACCTTGGTAGGTTTCAGCTTATCTCCAAAGATAGAAGCTAAAATGGACAATTGTGATTATGTAAAATCAAAAAGGTTTTTCACAACAAAAAAACAGTGCTGCAAAATTTAGCAAATTGAGGGGAAGGGAATCTTTGCAGCAAGTTTCTTTGAGAAAGGTCTCATTTCCAAAATAAATATGTAATTAATTTATAAAAGAGCCATCCCTAATAGATAATCAAAAGATAGGAAGAGACAGTTCTCAAAGGAAGTCATCCAAAATATAAATAGCTTTGTGTAAAATACTCCAAATCATTAATAGAGAAACACAAATTGAAGCAACTTTGAGGTTCCAGTCCATACTCATTAGACTGGCAAAGGTAACAAAAAAGTAAAGGTGACAAAGAATGGTTCAGAGAAAATGGGCACATTTATTGTGTTCTGTGGGTGGTGGTTCAGAGTAATTGGTCCACCCATATTGCAAATCAGTTTGGAACTATGACCCCAAAGTTACTAAATTATGAATAGTTTGACCCAGAGCTACCATAACCACTACAGTATACACTGCAGTATATACGAAGAAGAGGAAAGAGGAAATTAATCTATATGTTCAAAAATATTTGTAGAAGTTCTTTTTCTGGTGGCCTCAAATCAGAAACTAAAGGAATGGATGCCCATAGAAAATGACTAAACAAATTATGTATATGAGTGGAACGAAAATGCCATAATAAATAATGAACTGGACAGTTTCTGAGCAAAGTGGGATACCCAATTAACTGTTGCAGAGTGAAGACCTCAGAGCTAAGAGAACAATTTATAAAATGAAAACAACTTTATGGAGGAAAACAAGGTTGGTGTTCAATTCAGTGATAAATCATGAATCCAATGGAAGATGAAAGACTCCATTTGCCTACTCTGGGTGAAGTTAATAGCATTTCATTAACATACTTTGTTGTAAGTGTTGTACTGCCACAGAAAGTGCTTCTATGAAAGGCATTCTTTCTTTGTCCTCCTTGGAGGATTGGCCCAGTAAGAAATTCATTGGATCAAAGGAGATGAACAGGTAAGTGGCTTGTATTGCATGACTGTTTTCTAGAGTAGATACAGGAACCCCTAGTTCTAAAAATCTCAGCTATTATTCTATTTTATTATCTTTGCCATTTTAAAATATATGAATTGTTTTCAGTAATTTAAGCAATTTTCATGACATTGTAAACTGTTTCCATCTTTTGATTACTTACCTATCAAAGTAATAAATGTAATATATTATAAATGCTTATTGATGAACTGGCTAACTGAAGAATGGCTAGTAAGTCTTATATATTTGTGTCAATTTCCTATATAGTTTGGATATTCTACCTATCACAGACAGATGATGATATTGATTTTGTTTATGCAAAAGTTGCTTAATTTTATGAAACTAAAACTATTTTAGCTTTTATTAACTCTAAGGTAAAGAATTTTCCCCTTTGTCAAGAATTATAAAAAGAAACAAACAAGAATTGCTTTGGCCTTTTAAACTGCATCTTTTTTTTTAGTTTTTTTATTTATTTAAGGCAATGGAGTTAAGAGTAACTTGCCCAAGGTCACACAGTTAGGCAATTATAAAGTGTCTGAGGCCATATTTGAACTCAGGTGCTCCTGACTCCGGGACTGGTGCTCTATCCACTGTGCCACCTAGCTGCCCCTAAGTTTTAGCCTTTTAGAGTAACGTGACCTTTTATGATGTTTGTCCTTCATTCTCAAAGAGAACTATAACCATCAGGAAGTGATGCTATGACAAGCACGTGAATTGAATTTGAGTGATGGGGCGCTATGCTAAGTCACAAGCCTCACTTTCTCTTCTGGAGCCATCTTGGTCCAGTGGCCAGATATGGATCAGGACAACTGGCGATGGCAAGGACACACAATTAACAAATGTCAAGTAGCTGAGGTCGAATTTGAACTAAGGTCCTCCTGATTCCAAGGCTGGTGGTCTATCCACTGTAACACCTAGTTGCCCTTAATATATGATCTTTTATACTAAGATGGCAAAGTTTATTGTACTATAAAGTTTAAGATTGCCCCCTTGAACCAAATTTCTTGAAATGTTTTTCATTTTTTCCCAACAATTCTTACTAAATAAGAAATCCTTCCTCTCATCTCCATCCTTAGTTTGTTCTGTGCTTTACTGAATCTAGGATCATCCTTTACAGTAGGTTATAGAGTCTTGCTTATCCTCTTCAACTGAGCTATTTTTCTTTTTGTTATTGTTTTATTTTGTCATGTCTGATTCTCCTTCCCTCCTTTGAGGATTTCTTGGCAAAGACCCTGGAGTGGTTTGCCATTTTCTTCTCCAATTCATTTTAAAGCTGAGGTAAGAAGAAACAGGGTTAAATGACTTGCCAAGGGACACACAGCTGGTTGGTTCTTGTCCTTCATCATTGAAGAAGACCAAAATGACATCACAATGTTTGAGACAAATTACAGTTTGTCCAACTGGGACTGACCAGACCAATAAGAGCTTGTAATGCTCTACCACAAGTTGGGACAAATAGTCTATACTCTAAACTTACATGTCATGTTTCCTTTGAGCTGCTTCCATTCTGCCTTCCTCATAGAGTGCAGCCCCTTCAATGATGAGGGCATGCCATGCTGGGTGGTCCTGTGCCAGTGTCTCTCAAATTATACAATCAGTTTTAAAGTTCTTCAATGAAACCTTCAGGGTGTCTCTGTCTCACTGCTTCTAACCCCCTTGTGAGTGCTTGCCCTGTTTGAGTTCTCCTTAAAATAGTTTTTTGGGCAAGCATACATCTGATATTTTAACAATGTGTCCAGTCTATCATACTTGCACTCTCTGAAGTAATGTTGGAATGCTAGGCAGTTTAGCTCAAGAAAGGACCTCAGTGTCCCATATTTTATTCTGCCAGGTGATCTTCAGAATCTTCCTGAGACAATTTAAATGGAAATGATTCAGTTTCCTGACCAGGTTCCACAGGCATAGAGCAATGAGGTCAACACAATGGCTCTTGTAGACCTTCTTTCTTTTGGAGTCTCCCAAATCCTGAACTAGCTCTGGCAATGCGAGTGTCAACCTCACTGTCAATGTGTACCTCCAGGGAAGAACACTGCCAAGGTAAGTGAATTTATACATAGTACTCAAAATTTCTCCATTTGCTGTAACTGATGGTCCCCCATATGGATGGTGTGGTGCTGGCCTTTGGAGCACTTGGGTTTTCTTGGTGCTAATTGTTAGACCAAAATGGGCACAATCAGCAGAGAATCGACCCATACTTTGTTGCATCTCAGCTTCAGAGGCTGAACTGAAGGCACAACCATCTGCAAACAGAAGATCATGCACTAACTCATTCAACTTTGGTCTTGGCTTGTAGCTTTTTCCAGTTGAAGAATTTGCCATCAGTGTGGTAGTTGACCTTGAGGTCATTGAAGACATTTGATAACATATCTGAAAACATCATGCTAAAAGTATGGGAGCAAGACCACAGCTGTATTTTACTCCATTGATTTACTCTGGGACATCTCAAAAGCATTATCCACTATCCAGAACCCAGGCATGCATGCCCTCATAGAACAGAGTTACAATACTGATAAATAACCACATTTTGACATAATTTTCCATAAACCCTTGTGACTAATGGTATCAAAGGCCTTGGTCAGATCTACAAATGTTGTACAGACTTCTGTTCTGTTTCTGGCATTTTTCCTGGAGGTGTCAGGTAGCAAACACCATATCAAATGTTCCTTGACCCTTTCTGAAGCCACACTGGTTTACAGGAAGGTGACCAACTTTGGGTGAAAGATCAATCTATTGAGAAGGACTCTGGCAAGAATCTTACCAGACTAAAAGAGAAATACCTTGTGATTGTCACAGGACAATCTAATCCTTTATCTTTGTAGAGATGGACAATGGAGGCATCTTTGAATTCATTCCATATAATTTGGAAACTTTCAGTCAGTTTTCGGGTGAGCATTGGACCCTCATCTTGTAGATCTCAGCTGGAATAGAATCATCACCAGGTGCTTTGCCACATGAAAGGAGCCTAATGGCATTCAGAACCTCTTCATCAGTTGGAACTTCAGCTAGGGCCTGATTGACTTCAACTTGAGGTAAAGTGTCAATGGCTTCTGCACTGAATGATGATGGTCTGTTAAGAACACTATGTAAGTATTCAGCCCATCTCTCAAGGATTAAGTCCCTATCATTAATCATTGTAGATCCATCAGCACAGAGTAGCTGAGATGTACCATATACCTTTAGACCTAAATAGCTTTCAGGGCATCATAAAAGCATTTTTGATTTATTACTGTCTACATAAAATTGAATTTCATCTGCCTTCTTACTAAGCCAATAATCCTGTATCTCTCTAAACTTTGCTTGGACTTTTCTTTTAATGGAATTAAATGATGCCTTCTTAGAAATGGATGAACTATCATTTTTTCATTTAGTAGCTTCTGTATTCCTCATCATTTTCATCAAACCAGTCTTGGTGTTTGAGAGTGTTCTGGCGCAGATGAACAAATACATTGTTTACCAGATCTCTGAAAGTTGCCCATTCCTTCTGTGTTGGCTCAGTTTTCCCTCCTATTTAGCAACAAACCATCCCCACTCAGAGAGACATTCTAATCTCTTGATGTTAATTCTTCTAGTAGTCATTTTGCTTTGGAGCCTCTGCTTTGGTTGAATGTGAATATTTATTGGGGAAGATGAGTACTTGTGATCAGTCCAACACTGTGCACCACACATTGCCTTTTTCACTCTGTCATCCTGTTTGTCTCTTCTCCTTGTGCTAAGAGGGTTAGTTTTATTGCTTCTAGGTAAAAGGAAGACAGTGTTTGTGATGAGAAGGTCATGAGATGCACAAGTCTTCAGCAGAAGCAATTGCTGTTGCTGTTTCCAACTCCATTCTTCCCAAGAACTCCCTGCCATGTCTGGTAATGAGTCTATTCTAGCATTAAAGTCACTCAGAATTATTATTATTAAGCTTGTCCTTTTTTGGTACATTAATGACAAATGTCTCTAAGTCTTCATAAAATTTTTCTTAAAATTCATCATGGTGGGAGTATAGGCACTGATGATGGTGGCATGGCGTTTTTCTAGAAGTGGAAATCTCATTGCACTGAGCCTGTCACTCACTCACAGTTAGTAAGGGTCTGAGGTCAGATTTGAATTCATGGACAAGAGTCTTCCTAATTTCAAGTCCAGGGTTCTATCCACTGCACCACCTAGCTGCTCATTTTTTATTAAATCAGTTCTAGATAGTTTTTTGTGATTAATACTTCATAATATAATTTGACATCTGGTCATCTAGACTCACATTATGCCCACCTTATCTTCACTATTTTCTTCAAGATTTTAGAACTTTTAAACATAATTTTCCCAATCCTGCTTACCAGTTCTCCCTCAGGGCCACCAAAATCCAGGTATAGATTTCTGATACCATCATCAGCAGACATTTTTAATTTTTCAAAGGGGTATCGATATAACACACTACCAGGACCGCCTCCTTCTCTGGAAATCGTGAACCCATTCTCATAATGCACCGTGAGTCTTACTTCTTGGCCATTCATTATGCAACCTGTATAAAAATAGGTATAAAAGCACCATTAGGAGGTTTTATATGTTGTACTATCAAATGCTGGAAAATTCTTCTGATCTGGAGTGAGAAGGCTGACATATTCTCAAACCTCAGTGAATCACTGCTTACTTGAGATCTACCCATGGAGGCCTCATTTTGGGCACTGACTTCTCTAGTGATACGAAAAGAGACCTCCATATTCTCCTTGACATATGAGTCAATTCAAAATTATTAAACATTAAACAAGTGCTAGCAGTCCACGGCCTCAAGGAATTAATACTATAACTTGGGAAACCTGATATAAATATGAAATAAAAAATGAAAGTAAATATATACATCAAAATGAATGACAGTGCAATAGGATAACAGAATAGAGATATGGAGTTAAAATCACAGGCAAAGACGTGTGGAAGAAGGCAGCTTTTGCTGGTCTATGAAAGAGGAGAGGTCCTTGATATGTTAGTCAATCCACAAACATTTTCTAAGTGTCTACTATGCTATATAAACCACTGTAGTAAACACTGAACATACAAAGAAAGGCAAAAGACAGTCTCTTCCCTCAAGCAGCTTACAATATAATATAGGAGATATTATGAAAACAAATACATACAGTAAACTAACCATAGGATACAGAAGGAGGGCTCCAGAAATGAGAAGGGTTGGAAAATTTTCCTATGGAAGGCAGGACTTTAGTTAGGATTTAATGAAGTCAAGAAGTGGAAATGAGGAGAGAGAGCAAAGCATGCATGATGGAAAGAAGCCATTGAAAAACTGCAGAGTTGAGGAATGGAGTATTTTGTGTGAAGAACAGCAAGGAGGTCACAGAGAGAGAGAGAGAGAGAGAGAGAGAGAGAGAGAGAGAGAGAGATGGTTGAATGGAAGATGGATTGAGGAGGAAGAAATGAGGCAGGCAGACATCCTCCTCCTGAATCCCCAATAGATTATTGCAATAATCCAGGTGTGAGCAGATGAGGGTCTGTATTAGAGAGATGGCAGTGTCAAAAGAGAGAAGGGGGAATATTCAAGAGATGTTTCAAAGTGAAATCCAACACTTTGGATATTGGAGGGGCAGGGAGAGGTAGTAAGGAATCTAGGACTACTCCCCTGATTGTAAATCCAGGAAACTGGAATGGTGCTGCCCTTTAGTGATAGAAAAGGGAATAAGAAAGTAGGAAAAGGTCTAGGGGGAAAAATGAGTTGAATTCTGGAAATGCTTAGTAAAAGATGTCAACAGAATATCCAGTTGGATCTGTGATACTGGAGGTCAGCAGAGAATTTAGGACAGAATAAGCAGATTTGATAATAATCTACAAAGAATGGAATCCACCAGGATCCAAGAGATCACCAAATGAATCACAGGGGGAGAAAAAGAGTTGGTAGTTGGTAAATAACAAAGCTGAGGATGGAAATTAAATCTCTAGATTCCAAGTACAGGGAAGCACCTTTTTCACTGTACTGCTAGGCTACTTTATCCATAGGTCACCTACATAGCATTTACATGGGTATGTCTGTGTGGGTCATTTTAGCAGTCTACACTATTGACATTAGGCCTAAGAAAACATCTGGCATAAGGAAATTATAAACGAAGTACTTATTGAAATGAAATCCCTTTCAATGTTTTATCTACAGCTGCACCCTTAGGACCCCTAGAGCCTTGTATTTCCCTTGCAGATGAACCCTTATGTGTTTCATTTCCCCCATGATGAATGTGGTCAGTCCACTACTATCTTGATTTTTAAATCTGTATCCATGGCACTTATCTTGATGTTTTGTACATAGCAAGTATTTAATAAACATAGACCTTCACACAAACATAAATCATTTTTAAAGTAAAACTTTCTTTCTTTGAACTTAACCACTAGGGGGAGCTTAAGCCAGATCCTCGTGACTTTTCTCCTCAAAGAACCCTTGAAAGCTCATTGGAATATTTTTTTAGTGAGTACTAGATTGAAGAGTTCCTTTTTTAAAAATCTGACATTCTGAATTCTTTATGTCCCCACAGCCATCTGGCTTGGCAGATGGTACCATTTTAAAGATTCCTATACAACATTTATATTAAAAAATCCTCCACCCAGGGATAAATGAATTTCAATGTTCAGTAAAGTAACCCAGTAAAGATTGTAAGGGTAATTAATGATGGCACATAAATAAAATATTAATATAAAGTTTTATAATAAATATTTACCCATGGGTATGCATGCAGGTATCTATGGAGCTTGGAGAAGCAACTCTATAGGCAATTTTATTTACATGTTTATTTCCAATATCACCTCCTCAAGCTGCCAAGATGCTGACAGTTTCAAGTACTAATGAAGAACATATTTCTGCACACACTGTAGACAATGACATTAGCTCAAGTGAAAGAGGGAAAGCATACTAATATCTACTGAATGACTATTGGAAATGAAACATGAGTGGTACCTAATGAGACTTCCTTGATCAATTCGGCTGCGGCATGGCAACCTTGTACAATAACCCGGGTCCAAGTCGACAAATCCCGATGTGTCTCAACCCTGAACATGTGCATCTCAATACCCTGTCGCGAGCCTGTCCTGGTGGCAAAGGTAAGGTCAGATCCAAGAGATGGCGACCTGCATCCCGAGCCCGAGTGTACCAACCTGGGGGCAGAGAACACAGTCCTGGTGAGCATCAAAAAGGAGCACATGAGCCAGTATGGGATTAGACACTGCAATGAGGGCTACACAAACAAGAGCTTGAAGGATGGATGAGATTCACATGGGTGGGAAAGAGGGTAGAGAAGAATTTGGATAAAACAAGGCAGAAAAAAAAACAACTAGAAAGTTTGGTCTGGCTGATAGAACAGAGTATGAGAAAAGATAATGGTGGAAACATGGTCAGCTTCAATAGCTAAGCCTTTACCCTCTCTGCCTTCCTTCTTTCCTTCCCAGAGTTTGATAACTCCAATAGAGGGAGTATGGTACAGTGAAATTAAAAAAAAAAAAAAACAGTGGAAATTGAGTCAGAGAACTTGTGTTCAAATCCTACTCATGATACTTCCTAGCCTTGAGACCATGGGCCTCAGTTTCTTTATGTGGAAATGAGAGGGATGGCTCAGCTGGCTCTAAAGCATCCCTCCAGTTCTCTATCCATTCTACTGCCCTATGGCTTCATTCAGGGTGAGGAATTGAGTCCATCTCTCCTCTAAAATTCTCTGTAAATGAAAATAAATGGAAGGGAGAGAAGGAAGGACCTTTGAAAAGTGTTTTGAGAGAAGGGTCCCAAATGATTCAAGATCCTTCTGTCCCAGAGTCTATATTGGGGAAAAAAATACCGGTTACTGAGATATCCATGTCTTTATTTAGTCCTATGGGAGTTATATTACTTACAATGAGAAAAAATGATTTATTATTTCTTAAGGTGAAAAATTTCTCATAGTGTCTGAAGAATGAGTTTTTTGTGCTCCAACTGAATTTCATGCTCACCAATTAACAATACATTTGTCATAATTGATTATGTCAGAACTTGTAAAGGACATTAGCAAGGAGGGATCAAAGTTCTTTCCTACCTTAAATTGGGATAAGGAATTTGTGTCCTTAACACATATATTATATATCATGGATGTTTCACACTCAAATCATCCAACCAGGACTCAATTTGTCTTTTTTGAAAATTTACAAATAGTGCATTCAAGTTTATTTTGCATTGAGAATTCAATGCCACCAGAGGATATAACTAGGAGATAATTTGGAGAAGGAATGATCCCTGTTGGGAGTTGAGGCAAATAAAACAAAGAATGGAAACGGAAGTAAAATAGAAAATAATCACAGTGAGAAGCCCTACCAGTACAAAATCTCAAATCTTTTCATGTTGCCTGCTCTGGTCAAAACACAGAAATAAAGCCTGAGGCAAGAAGAGAATTTCAATAACAAAAATCCCAAAATATGTACCATTTAGAATTTATGATAGGAAAATATTTGTTGGAGAGAAAAATGTGCAAGAACTTGTCAAGTACTGAGTACTAATACAATATATTAAAAAAATACCCCCAATGAAAACCAAGAATGGACTACACATGTTAAACCCACCCCCACCCCCCACAAGAAATGCTCTTTTCACCCAGATCATTGAGCTTTTCATTTCAGGAAAGCCCTTGAATCTAGTCAGTTTTCACTATGCCTTCCCTACTGAAACTATTATTTTATTTTATTCATTTATTTATTTATTCATTCATCTGCTCATTTATTTATTTATTTGCTTATTTATTTGTTTATTTTGGTTTTTGCAAGGCAAATAGGGTTAAGTGACTTGCCCAAGGCCATACAGCTAGGTAATTATTAAGTGTCTGAGACCGGATTTGAACCCAGGTACTCCTGACACCAAGCCCAGTGCTTTATCCATTACGCCACCTAGCCGCCCCATTGAAACAGTATTATTTTAAAAGTATTTTATACTACCTCTAATCCAACATGCATGTTTAAAATTCCTATTACTCATAAAAGACAGACTGGGCAGGCTCTGGGAATTGTTCAGTTGTCTTTTTCAGTTATGTCCTATTTAAGGTTTTCTTGACAAAGATACTAGAGTGGCTTGTCATTTGCTTCTCCAGCTCATTTTACAGATGAGGAAACTGAGGTAAGTAATTGTCCAGGGTCACACAGATGGTAAATGTCTGAGGGTCAGATTTGAACTCAAAAAGATGAATCTTCCTGACTTCAGTTCAGATACTCTATCCATGGCACCACTTAGCTGCACTGCCCTGGCTTCAGAAATTCAAAGACATTGAAAAATCATCCTCCTATAAGCAACTTTCATAATCCGGGGGGGAAACAATATGCAAATAATTAATTATACTCATGATAATTTTTTTCAAAGTCAATTTTATTTTACTTTCTGTTTCAAATTCTCTCTTTTTCACTCCCCTTAAGAAGACAAGAAAAACCAAATCCATTATAAAATATGTTTAGCTAAGCAAAACAAAATCAAGCATTAGCCATGACCAGAAAAAGAGAAAGAAAATAAGATATGCATCAATCTGCATCCCGAGTCTATCAGCTCTGATGGATAGCATGTTTCCTGATAAGCACCTCTACAGTGGTGGTAGGTCATGGTATCGATCAGTTACAAGGCTT
Source organism: Macrotis lagotis (assembly GCF_037893015.1). Classification (NCBI taxonomy): domain Eukaryota; kingdom Metazoa; phylum Chordata; class Mammalia; order Peramelemorphia; family Peramelidae; genus Macrotis; species Macrotis lagotis. Next base: position 49,458,627 of record NC_133658.1, read on the forward strand.
TCAAAGCTGATTATCTTTATTAAAATATTGATGCTGGTGTATAAATTGCTCTCCTACTTCTTAATTCACTTTGCACCAATTTACACTTACTTCACTTTGCATCAATTCATACAAGTCCTCCCAGGGTTTTCTGAAAGTATCGCTTTTGTCATTTCTTAGAGCACAATAGTATTCCATCACAACCATACACCATAAATTGTGCGGCCATTCCCTAGTAGAAGGGCATCCCCTATGCTCAGTCACTCAAAGTCCAAATAAACCATGAGACGTGCATATATAGAGATATCTCCACCTCAAATATTCATTCAAGGCTGTTTGTGCTCAACCTCAAGTAGAACCCTCCAAAATCATATTCGTTTGGCCCACCCCACTTGGCCACACTTACATTGATCCCAATATTGTGATGCCATTTTGGTGGTTCTCTTTGAGCACAAGGGCTTTGCTAACACAAAAAGGGGCATGACAAATATTTCAGTATATATGGGTCCTTTTCCTGTGATCTCAATCCTAGGAGTCATGCTGCTGGGTCAAAAAAGTATACAGAAAAGAATTTGAGAAGGATGAGAGAAGGCACTAGCACTGAACTTTGAAGATGATCCCAGAGTGCATTTCAGGAATTGAGGACAGTTTATGCAAAAGTACAAAGGCAGGAGATAGAACCCCAAGTTGAGAGAACAGAAACAAGCCAGTTAGATTAGTGTATATAGAAGGGAATAATGGGCTACTCTTGGAAATGTAGACTGGAGCCAGATGAAAGGCCAAAATATATTGAATTTAAGATGCCAACATTTTTTCCAGACTGGATTCTATTAAAAAATCTTGTTAGGAAATAGGTTTCTGAAAGGAAGGAAAAAATGCAGGTCATAACTTCATAAAAGAATTACAGATTGAATGGGAAAAATGATCTTGGACTGTGTATAATATGTGGTCTCCACCTGCTCTTTCTTTCCTTCCTATAGTAAAATAAGCAAGATGCTAGAAGGGCAAAGATGAATGCAAAGTTCAACTCCCTGTGTAGCTAGAGTTAGTGTTGGTTCGGGTACTTGACCCAATGTAAAAAAGCAGCTTCCTCTAGCTGCTTCCTCTACCAGTTGCTTTAGCTAAGAGAGGGAAAAAAATTCTTCTGATTTATTCGAAGACAACTATGTCATCTAGACATAAATCAACTCAGCAAGAGCTAAATTAAGTATTGTTTGAGCTTGTGTGGGTGATCGAGATAGAATCCAGAGGTTGGAAGAATAACTGGATATATTCTACCATATTCAGCTAGACTCTAATCCCAAATCAGATATTAAAAAATAGTGAGTCTGGGAGAAGTTTTTCCTACAGATTCAATTGTGGAATGTTTGGCATAAGGAATTTAATTCAACCCATCTGTAAGACTCTTGCTGAACAGCAACTGGTTATCGGCCACTGACAAAGCTACACCTTCCAAGGGAATAGACACACTAGCTGAGGATTAGGTGTGAAGAGAGCCTGCAACCACAGAAAAACAGAAGCAAAACTTCTCTGGGTTTCCATGTTGTAAAATGGCTATATATTGTTTTACTCCCCCCAACCAAAGCTTGGAGGAAAAACCTACAAAACCCACATCTTGAGCCTACAGAGCAAGTCATCTCCAGCCCTTATAAAATTGGTGTGTCTGTTTTCCTGGTTCCACTGTCCATTTGACTTGATTCTCAGGAACTGCTTATAAAAGAAGATTTCTTTTTTTACTTTTAAGTTTTGTATAATTTCTCAGGCTAAAATATCAGCTTAAAAAAAAAAAACAGAAAACAGACAACCTGTGTTCACAGATCTTCCACATATAATACAATGTAAGTAGCAATACCTCGGATATATCACAAAAGAGGATCATCTATCTTCTCAAACTAGTCAATGTTTGATGAGGCAGGGAAAGACAATGTATTTTGTGGACTGGTAAGGTCATTTTTTTTCCTTCCTTATTTATACCCTTAATGCTGCCTGCTTTCTAATCATCTTATCATACATTAGATACTGTCCCAAAGTATTGGAAAAAGGAGAATGAGTGCATTGCAAATTTCAAAGCCTTCTCTTTCTTCTGCTATAGATCCCAGAAACTTTGACCACCCTCAAACAAGTCATGGATTTTCATTTTCTAGCCCTTCTTTCAAGGGTCATCATGATGTCTCTTTCCCAGGTCATCTACTATCCCTATTCTTGACTCAAGAATATAGCTCTCCTTTACATTTCTTCCTTAAGTGAATGATAGGGATAGAGAACATAATAAGAACAGAAATGCATGTAGCATGTTGAAGTTTTACATAACATTTTACATACATCCTTTTATTTGAGTATCACAACAATACACTGGCGGTAGGTACTGCAAGTATTAATATCTCCATTTTACAGATGAGAAGACCGAGGCTCAGAAATGTTAGCTTGCCCAAGGTCACAGTTAGTATCACATGAGGGGCTCTGAACCCATGTCTTCTTGCTTTTCTACATTATAACTTAAATCTTTGGTTCAATGATCCATATAGCCATGTTAGAGGCTTATTGATAATGAAAATGTCAAAATAGGCCATATCTATGAAATCAATCTACCTGTACTGCAACAAGTTTCAAAATGAGCAGAATTTACTGACTTTGATGATATTTAATAATTTAAGAAAGTTCACTGGCTCACATCAAATTTTCTGGTTGCCTATATTGTGTTATATACTTATACTGAGTCATGAGGGCTTCAGAAATAAACTACAGTCCCTCATTCCTGACCCTCAAGGTGGCTCCCCAAATCCCCTCTCCCAAAGGGGGAGAATTAAAGTACTTCAAAATACAGCAAGAATTGTTCTTTTATCTCATGCCCATTCTATGAAATGTCTCCATTTCCTCCTTCTGGTTCTGTTTATTAGCAACAAGATTTTCAGAATGCTTACTGCTTTAGATGATTCTTTAGTTTACCTGAGACAGGTTTTAGCCCCCCTTAGAGAACAGGCATACTTCCACATTTACTCTTAAACTTGCAAATAAAATCTAGTCTAGCAATGTATACACAATTAAGACACTACTTCAATACAGAAGTCTAGTATGTTTGGGTTACTGCTTTCATTCATTTCCCTAAAGAATTATAATTACTGTACCGGGTTTCTGGAAGGCTTTATGGGATTTGGTCAGAAGGTAATATATCTTTCAAAGAAGAAGCACAGGAATTCATTAATGATTAACTATTCCCTATAGAAATAGCCCCCATGTGTCAGGCGACAAGTCTTAGGTAGCAGGAGAATAGTAAATGAAGGAGGGATCTCATTTGTCTGAGGCATGCACATTCTTTGTACAAGCTGAGTTCCTGGCAACTCCTCTTGCATGCACAATGTATGCATCTTGCTTTATAAATAATGGTGCCAACCTCAAAAGCTATACTCCAACCAAATTTTGCCATTGAGAGGCTCTGCTATTCTAAAAAGGTTCTAGGGGCAGCTAGGTGGTGCACTGGATGGAGAGAGCACTGGTCTTGGAGTCAGGAGTATCTGAGTTCAAATCCGGAATCAAACACTTAATAATTCCTAGCTGTATGACCTTGGGCAAGTCAATTAACCCCAATGCCTTGCAAAAAAAAATTCAAAATAAAAAGATTCTGCACAAAGTGACCAAACACTCAATACTTATTCTTCAGTTTGTCCTTTTCATTTCATATAAAACCATCCCAAATCTCTATGAGCTTCTAACCCTCCCTCCTCCATCTGTACCTTAGGATAAATCTCTCAAAACAATGACATTGAGCACGTCTATCTACCAAATTATTTTAGAGAGGGTTTGACTTTTAATAAAGTTGGATTAACAAGTATACCTGAGACATAGCAACAAGTGGATATATATATTCTAGTTTAGCCATATTTGAATATTATCATTTAAGAAACTTTAGCATTCATTCTTTAATCAACAAATGGTCAAAGAACATAAACAGGCAGTTTTGTTTGTTTGTTTAGGTTTTTGCAAGGCAAATGGAGTTAAGTAGCTTGCCCAAGGCCACACAGCTAGGTAATTACTAAGTGTCTGAGACCAGATTTGAACCCAGGTACTCCTGACTCCAGGGCTGGTGCTTTATCCACTGCACCACCTAGCCACCCCAACAGGCAGTTTTCAGAGGAAGAAATAAAAGCTATTAATAGTCATAGGAAAAATTTCTGGAAATCATAAGCCATTAGAGAAATTTAAATTAAAATAATCCCAAGGAACCAACTCACACCTATCAGAATGGCAAAGCTGACAAAAAAAAAATTACAAATGCTGGAGGGTCTGTGGGAAAAATAGGCACATTAATTTGCTGGTGATGGAGTTGTGAACTGATCCAGCAATTTGGGAAAGAAATTTTTAAATTGTGCTCCCCAAGCTGTTAAACTGTATGTAACCTTTAGTTTGGAAACATTACAAAATATTGATCTATGTCTAAAAATGATAAAAGAAAAAGGAGAAAATATCCTATGTATTTTATCAGCTCTTTTTGTGGTGGCAAAGAATTGGAAACAGAGTAAGCATCCAACCTATTGGGGAAAGAATGACTGAGCAAGCAATGTGATGTAATACTATTGTGCAGTAAGGAATGATGAAGGGACTGGTTTCAGAAAAACCTGAGAAAACTGTATGAACTTATGTAAATAAAATGAAATGAACAGAACCAAGAGAACAATTTATACAATAACAACAGTATTGCAGTGGCAAAAAGCTTTGAAATTAAATAACCAACCAAAATTCTATAGGGCTCATGATAAAACATGCTACCCAGCTCCAGACAGAGAAGTGATGGATGCAGTGCAAAGTAAGGCACGTTTTCTTTTTGTGGACATGGGTCAATACAGGAATTTGTTTTGCTTGACTAAACATGTCTCTAAGGGTTTTACTTGCTTTCTCAATGAGGGGAGAAGAAGGTGAGATAGTGAGAATGGGGATCTGAAAATAAAATTGAATTTTTTTATTTTAAAGAAGAATGCAATAAAAAACCAGCAGTTCTATGATAAGTGATTAATTGGACACCTTCTTTATTCCACTCAATATTTATCAATTTATTATGTTTCCATACAGGTAGTGATTATAAATTCTGTTTACCAGGCCCCAGAGCTGTGAATTAAAGATTGTAAGTTTACTTGCTTAATCATAGGGAGCTAACTTAGAGGATCTCCATCCCTGTTTTTCCTTGTTATGTTAACCAAAGCCAAAATCTGCCCTTTGTTCTCAAAGAGGATCATGACATCAGGGAGGGAACTGGATTTGGGTGAGGGGGACTGTGCTAAATTAATGGCTTCCTATATCTTCCAATTAAAACCCCTCACTCTAACAGGAAGCCTTTCTCAACCCCTCTTAATTTTAACCACCTTCCCTCTCTTATTAATTCCTATTAATTCTGTGTATAGCTTATTTGTACATGTGTTTGTTGACTCCCATTACATTAGACTGGGAGCTCCATGAGAGCATTAATTGCCTTTGTCTTTTTATATTTCCAATGCTTGACAGAGTACCTAGGTCACAGTAGATACTTAATAAATGTTTGGTGACTGGTTGATATTATCAAAAATACATTAATTTCGGAGGTTAGTACATGTTTCACCAATTTAGAATTTGTCTTGGAAAGGACCATAAAGGTCACCCATACCTAATCAAGGAAAACATTTAGGGGGAGCTAGGTGGCACAGTGGATAAAGCACCAGCCCTAGAGTCAGGAGGACCTGAGTTCAAATTTGACCTTAGACATTTAATAATTACCTAGCTGTGTGGCCTTGGGCAAATCACTTAACCCCATTGCCTTGCTAAATAAATAAATAAATAAGCAAATAAATAAACAAACAAACAAATAAATAAATAAATTCAAGTCAAGAAAAACGTTTACAGAAATTGGGAATTTAATCACATAAAGAGGTAGCCCATTCTCATTTTAGCCAGTTCTTAAGTTTTTCTAACTGTAGTTCTGCCATCTGAGACAAAGAACATTTGTAGTTATTCTTCTATCTTAAAATATCTGAAGAAAACTATCCTGCCCTCCTTCTAATTCTTTCCCTCCTTTTCATGTTAAAACACCTCTAATTCTACACTCTTTATTTCTATTAATGCAGTAGAACAGTGGCACCTTCTTTTAGCCTTTGGATTTTGCTGACCTGCTTCTGGTTCCCTTAGCCCCTGGGGTCTGGTCCTTCCTCCTTTACCAGGGTTCTCTCCCCTCTCCCCTCCATGTTTCTACTGTGGGGATGAGGGGAGACAGGGTGCCTGTCTAATTTCATCAAGATATTAAGTACTATGATACTAAGACCCTAGAGAAAAGGGGCATCTGAGATTGTGAAGACAGTCTGAGGTACACTTCATCAGAGGAGACCATGGACCCTTTAATAGACTGATATATAGATCTATATATCTATATAGATATATGGATCTGTATAGAGATATCTATCTATCTATCTAGCTATCTGTATCAGAGTTCTGTCTCAATTTTGTTTATTGTAGGCTGGGGGATTTTGGATCTCACAATTCTCAAGGCTTCATCTCCCAGAACATCTTGTTGGTTTACTTTATTTATTTATTTACTTTAGATTTTTCAAGGCAAATGGGGTTAAGTGGCTTGCTCAAGGCCACACAGCTAGGTAATTATTAAGTATCTGAGGTCGGATTTGAACTCAGGTCCTCCTGACTCCAAGGCCAGTGCTCTATCCACTGCGACACCTAGCCGCTCCCTTGTTGGTTTTTACTCACAATGAAGCCAATGTTTATCTTGTGCTTTCATCATTCAACCTGATGTCTATCAAAATTTCAGTGGTTTTCCAGTCACAGAAAATAAAATAATGATCACTTCATTCATTCATCTAGGTGACTCAGACAATTCTTAAAAGTAAAGTTGTTGGGGCGGCTAGGTGGCACAGTGGATAAAGCAATGTCCCTGGAGTCAGGAGCGCCTGGGTTCAAATCCGGTGTCAGACACTTAATAATTACCTAGCTGTGTGGCCTTGGGCAAGCCACTTAACCCCATTTGCTTTACAAAAAAAAACCCTAAAAAAAAAAGTACAGTTGTTCTTAAAAATTTAATGAATAGTGGATCCCTTCAAGATTAGGCAGAAGTTTATTTCACCCTAAAAATGCCAGGAAAGACAGAAGTGCATTGCCTGAAACAGGCTCCGTAATATGATTGATAGAGGTAAAGAGTCAAACTTTTGTTTAAAACTGCCAGACCAGTTACTTTAAAAGGCAAGGATGGCACTAAAATTCATCATGCAGGTATCTTACCGGGTAGCAATGAGAGGGTAGCTATGACAAGGGGATGCCCAGGCATCCCTGGTCCAAGGCATATAATCATAGAGCAGTAAATCCTTTTCAGTCACAGCCATGAGGATGGGTCTCCATTGCTGCCTTCCACCATCTAGTTTTGCCTAAAACAGCAAGATAAATGGATTGTTAAGTGGTAAAATAGAGAAAGAGGAACAGCCTATATGGCTTATATTACTGGTAAATAGTCCTATGGGAAATTTTTTTTTAATTAAAAAAAAAGATCAGAGGGAAAAAAACAAACCTATCTTAAAAAGAAACCTGGGGGTGGCTAGGTGGCATGGGGGGGGCGGCTAGGTGGCACAGTGAATAGAGCACCAGCCTTGGAGTCAGGAGGACCTGAGTTCAAATCCAACTTCAGACACTTAATAATTACCTAGCCATGTGGTCTTGGGCAAGCCACTTAACCCCATTGCCTTGAAAAATTAAAAAAAAAAAGAAAAAAGAAACCTGAAGGTGTAAAGAAAATTGGGAAGAGGGAATACCATAAAGCTGTCAATCTCCACCATGATTTGATGGTCATTCCTTTTCCTTGGCCCTAAAATCTGTGATTTCCACAAAGTATTTTGTGAAATGGAATACTGTTTCCTGTTTCTCCTAAGAATTTCATACACAGTAGCCCTTCACTAAAGTGTGGTAATCCAGTACTAATACTGGAATGTTTGAGGACGAGACAGAGTATTTTCTATACCAACAGATACACAAAACCCCATCATTAAAGAAACCTATAATCTGAACTTCTGCAAAGGGTTCCAAAGTACATTCTGGGAAGATAATGTTCCTTTATCAGCTAAAAAATTATTATATATTCACTCACATGTGGTGTCATTATTTTTGAAGAGCTTTAAAAATGTCATAACCCTGTATATTAAGAAATTTATCCTTATCAAAGGTCAAAGAATAAATAGTAAGGAAACCATGCAGGAAAAGTTCAGCATACAAAGAAAAAGAGTACTAGATTAGGATTCAGAAGTCCCAACTTTGCCATATATTACTAGGGTGATCTTGGGTAAAAAACTTAAAATCTCTTGGGTCTCAATTTCTTCATCTGTAAAATAAAAGGATTGGACAAAATGATTGCTAAGATCCAATTCACTGATCCTCTGCTAATTTTACTATTCAGGTTCTCACCTTCTCAGCAGGAGACTATAATAACTATTAATAGCAGAATATATAAGAAAAGTTAAATTGGTATATCTGTAGCTGGATATCATAAAGAGGCTTTAAACTCAATATACAAAATGGAACTCATTGTCTTAACTCTCTAAATTGTCATTTCTTCAATTTTCTTGACTTCTGTAACCTCATTATATTCCTTGACCCATCTTATGGTTTTCTTTCTTTTTTCCTTAATCCTAATTCCTCATACTGAAAATGATTAATCTGTAAAAACATGCTAAATACAAATATGTTTGTACAATATTCGCCTGACTCTTCACCAAAGGGAGTAGGAAGAGAGGGTGGAAGGAAATCATGTAATTTAAAAACATGCATTTGCATGTGGATGAATGTTGAAAAGCTTTCATATCATGTATTTGGAAAAATAAAAAATGTCAATTAAGAAAAAGAAGCTACTAATAATAAAGAAGCAGAAAGTTTAGGATATTATATTCAAAGAGTCAGAGGTATAGAGTTATAACCAAGAATAAATGAAAAAAGCTGAATATAATCTACAGGGGGATAAAAAAAAAATGTACCTTTATTGAAATCAAGGACTTCTATAAGTATATCTAAAGAAAAGACAAGAGCTGTATAGAAACTTTGAAGTGCAAACACGATAGTCAAGATAAATGACAAACAGGAACGGGCAATCATAAAGCTAAATTAGGCCAAACTGCTTGCATTTTAACACAAGGAGTTGATACACGGGTCCCCTCTAACATCTCCTAATTAGAGTCGAGGTCTGGGAATGGTCATTATATCATGATGATCTTAAAACAAAAAGAAGGTAAAGGAAGCGGAAAATGAATCTATAAGGGAAAGATTAGAAAAATTATATCACAAATAAGATATGCAAGTGTAAATCAATACAAACTCAGAGAAGAAAATCACAGGTGACACTTGACACAGACATACACAACATAGAACTGGGATCAGAAATACATTTCACTCAACAGGGAAATGGGAAGGAAAGAAATTCAAGTCGAGATCTGGAAGGGTGGTAGATGCTTTGCACATTGAAAGCATGTCATAAGCATTTTATTGAACCATTCATTAATACAATTTTACATTGGAGACTACTTATACCCACAAGATATGAATGAAACAATATAAGCTAAAGAGAGAGACTGCACAGATGAAAGGAATCACAAGAAGAATCAGTAGTTGGACTAATGATAGGAAGGAAACCCAACATGAGAAAGAGAATTCAGTTGCTAAGAGTTGTGTTCCTGTTACAAGAGGAAGGACCCAAAAATGTCCAATAAAAACATCCCCTAGAGATGCAAAAAGGCTTGACAACCCATGGGTGCTCCCTTCTGCATCACATTCTTTAGGACAGGGGCAGTGAAACTCTGGTCCATAGGCTGTATTGTTCTGGCACTACCACAGCAACTGCAGGTGTGACTCAAAATTCAATGAATTTAGGAACTTTTTAGTGGGGAATTAATTAAATGTTTGACCAAATATAGCCCATGAATGATACTATAAATATCCAAAGGGTCTTTGGCAGAAAAAAAGGTTCGCTACCCCTGATTTAAAAGTTCACTTATCAATAACTATTATGACTGACACAGTAATGTCAAAATTTAGCAACTACACAATGACAATGAAAACCAAAAGAGAGCTCCAGGATCCTCTGGAAATAAACATAAACTGATATAAGTAAATAAACAACCTTTCACAAGACACTAAATCTGGGCATCATACTTGATGCCCAGAAAATTTTATTTTAAAACATGTGCTATATGTTATTGATATTATATTGTTTACCTTCTCAATGGATGTGGGGGGGGGGGCTGGAAAAAGGATAGAATTTGAACTCAAAATTTTTAAAATTAAATGTTAAAAATAATCAATTAAACACATATAACAAGTAATTGTTAGCTTAATACTGTACCATGCAAAGATGACTTGACAATAAACAGAAAACAATCAGTGTGACTCTCAAGGAAGCTGACCTGGGGTTGACCAGATAGGAAAAAAACACAGTAAGCCACGAGGCCTTGCTAAAGCAGGCCAGGGTCAGGGGCTGTGTCTGGGGCACAGGCTACATAGGAATTCAGGAGAAGGAGGAGCCTGGCCCAGGTCTTCAGCCTCCCTGGAAGCTTTATGCACTGCCACCTCAGGAACAACAGAAAGTTGACAGAGGTCTTTGGAAAGCAGAAGAGGGGACACTGACTAATCCAAAAGGAAGCAGAGAAGGAACCAAGTATACTCAATACCTCCCAAGACTGATGGGACCTCCTTTGGCAGAATAGGCATGCCAGTTCACACTGCTTAGGCTAAGATTAAGTTTCACTCTTTGGGAAAATGATTGACCCAAGTTAGCCTGGATTTCAAAATCCTTACTAGGCTGGCCCTTTGTAAATGAATGCACCAAACCAGAAACTTTGTCAAGACTGGTTGGATGCAAATCTGCAAAGTTCAGGAGAGCACTGAGACCCAATTCCATACCATTAGGGTTTCCTAACACAGAACTAATGAAAGGGTTAGCTTGGTGGTGCAGTGGATAGAGCACTGGCCCTGGAGACAGGAAGATCTGAGTTTAATCCAGCCTCAGATACTTGCCATTTACTAGCTGTGTGACCTTGGGCAAGTCACTTAAACCCATTGCCTTGGGGCAAGAAGGAAAGAATATGGAAAAAGGGAATAATATTCCCATCCATTATCTAGGGGAGCACAGACAGGACTGATTATATTTAAGCCCCAAATGAAGCTGTTTCTAAGCAGTTTAATTCATTCAGGGTCAACCAGTTCCCACAAACAATAAAGGAAACACTTAGGATGCAAAGAAACTGAAGACATACTGCAGACCAGGTCATGGCCATAAATAAAAACTACTGACAAGCTTCAAGAAAGGCAGCAATCATTTCATCTCTCTTGACCACAATGAAAAATATAAAGTCTGTCTATTACACTATAACATTTTCCAAATGTTACCACCTGAGTCAAAGAAACATATTTCACGTTATAGAAAAAAAGTTTCCAGATTAGGAGCTATTTAGTGTTCAATGGCCTTAAAATGATCAGAACCTAAAGAAAGTTGTTGTGACTAGATTTAAGCTAGGTCTTACTTCAATTACCAGTTAATTGACAGTACAGGTTTTTTTTTTATTTTTATTTTTTTAGGTTTTTGCAAGGCAATTGGGGTTAAGTGGCTTGCCCAAAGCCACACAGCTAGGTAATTATTAAGTGTCTGAAACCGGATTTGAACCCAGGTACTCCTGACTCCAAGGCTGGTGCTTTATCCACTATGCCACCTAGCCGCCCCTGACAATAAAGTTTTAAAATGCATTTTGTTCTGTGAAATATGATAAAGAAAATTTTTTCAGGCTGCAACAACAAATGTCATCATATAGGCTAAAAGAAAGGAAGTGAGCTAAAGGGGTGAACAGCCCTGAGATCTTTACCCTGACTACTGAATCCTGAGATGACACTGATAAATGAATAAACTCCAAGAAGTGTTATGATGATTATTTCCCTCAACCCTCTTTGAAAAACAGCTCACAGGGTCATGAATTTATAGCTGATGGGTCTTCGGAGGTCATCTCATTCAATCTCACATACAAGATTAGTAATTGGAGACCTGGAGAGACTTGCCCAACTTGTCTGGCTAGTATATAGCACACAGATCATCTGACTCTAAATTCCAAGTTATTTCCACCACATCCACTATTTATAAAAAAAAAAAAAGTTTTTGGTTTTTATGTCAGAGTTGCTTCCCACATTCTCCTCCAGAATTCTACATGTTCATCACTTCTCATTGAATGATAATATCATATTACAGTCACAAGTTGCATTTTCCTCCATTTTCTAATCAATGGGAAACCATTATGATTATAGTTCCTTGTGACCGTAAGAGATGCTGCAAATATTTTGGTATATGAGTGTAAATGTATGTAGATATAGGAATGTGTGATGTTTGTCCTTTATTCTCTAAGAGAATCATCAGGGGAGGTGATACCATGACAAACACATGAATTGGATTTGAGTGGGAGGGGGGTGCTGTGTTAAGGCTCTAGCTTCACTTTCTCCTTCAGAATCATTTGGGTCCAGCGGTCAAATATGAATCAGGATGACTGGAGATGGTTCTAGATGCAAGGCAGTCAAGGTTACATGACCAAGGTCACACAGCTAGTAAGAGTCAAGTGTCTGAGGTTGGATTCGACCCCCCCATCCTTCTGACTTAAAGGCCAGTGGCACCACCTAGCTGAATGTGTATACATGTGTATAAACACACACACACACACACACACACAGTCTGTCAGAGTCTGTTTTTGACTTTCTTGGGGTATATGGTAGGATTTGCTAGACCAATGGTTATGAATAATTTAGTCACTTTTTCCCCCTACACAATTACCAAATGAAAAAATCTAGAATGACTGAACAACTTTGCTGCTCAGTCAATAGTCCATCATTGTTCCCATATTTTACATAGAATAAGGTGAAATCTCAGGATTTAAAAAAATATACATTTCTCTGTCAATAATTTAATTTTAATTTTATAATTTTTTTCAAATTGTTTATATCCTTTAATCATCTATCTATTGGGAAATGGCTCTTGAGATTATATATTTTTGACAATTCCCTATTTTGGATTATCAAGTTTTTATTGATATGTGATACAAATAATCTCCCCCCACTTTGACTGGTCTTTGAGTATTAATAAGGCTTCATTTACCTCTTTTTAATCTTCTGGCAGAAATGGAAATACACATGAAACAGAAAAAAGGCAGATTATTAGAGATAGAGAAGAAATCAAGAATCCAAATAATCTCAAACTCAACAAATCATTCCTTGAATAACTAATGTTTGACCTTAATGTAAATTACCAGAGATACTTGGAATAGAATATTTTAAAATCCTAAGCCTGGATAAGAAAGTTCTATATTAATAAACACATTGTCTCACATCTCAGCATACCTGTTCTGCCAGCCAGGCAATGTGTTTGACCTCCTTGCTGCCTCCTGCTGTACAGGTAGCACCAAGCATGGTATTGAGTTCAGCCAACACCTGTGGAAGTAGAGCCATGATGTTGGTGTGGATAGCTATGAACCATGAGTGGGCAGTTGCCGTGTCCTTGCAGCGAAGGATCAAAGTATTTCTGCTATCAGGAGAATGGAGTTCTATTAATCTGCATGAAGAAAGAAACAACAAAAAAAAAAAAAAGAGAGAAGTAAATCAGAGGGTTAACAAGCATGAGAAGATCTAATTTAAACAACCCTGATATTCTTAGAACTGAGAGATACTATCTCCTGATTCCCCCAAGGGGCCTTTTCTCAGAAAACCCACATGTGCAAAATCAAATATTCAAAAGAGCAACTATAAATATTGTTTCAGTTATTCATAATGCTGCTTCTGTTGGGGGGAGCCAATAGGAAAGGGTATAATATTGTTTATATTTCTATTTATTATGTAATATTGCCCCAGCCTTTCTAGATGTAAAAAGTTTACCTTCCCAAACTTATAGGTATGTTGTAAACAATGATGTAATGCTTTCAAAATATTTACAAAACTTACCAAGTGCAATACCAAATAGGCAACATAATTTTCCTTTTGTGAAACAATCTAGTAATATTTTCTAATCTTAGGGATCTTTTTTTAAAAATTCATTATTTTTAAGACTAAAAAAATTTTTGAATTCCAAATTCTCTTTCCCTCCAGGCCCTTCCCCACTCAGTTGAGAAGGCAAATAACAAATCATTTATACATGATGATGTATATCCTTCATTCACAAAGATGACCATGACATCAAGGAAGTGATGCCATGAAAAGAAATGAACTGGATTTGAGTGAGGGGATGCTGTGCTAAGTCACCAGCTTCACTTTCTCTTCTAGAGGGTCCAGTGGTCAGATATGAATCAGTTTGACAGGAGATGGTCCTGAATGTGAGGCAGTCAGGGTAAAGTGACTTGTCCAAGGTCACATAGCTAAGTTAATATCTGAGGCTGGATTCAAACTTCTATCCTCCTGACTCCAAGGTCAGTGCTCTATCTATTGTACCACCTAACTGCCCTATCATTTATACATAGGAAATCATGCAAGACATATTTTTGCATTAGCTACGTTGGCAAAGAAAAATTATTTGGTGATAGTTTTAAGTCATGGAATACCATTGATTAAATATTTTAACAAGCTATTAAAAATGGAAAAGTAACAAGCAAAGTGTCCACTGTGCTATGAACGCTTTTCTCAACCAGCCAATATGATGTAATCTCTATCATAGATTATCTAAATGCTTTTAATTAAATCAAACTATTTCCAGATCAATTTAAAAATTCTGTGAATTATGTTCACATTTTGGACAAAGCTCCTTCCTAGAGGAGCTTAAGTTTCAAATAAATGAAGAGCCAGGAGGCAGCTAGGTGGCACAGTGGATAGAGCACCGGCCCTGGAGTCAGGATGACCTGAGTTCAAATCTGACCTCAGACACTTACTAATTACCTAGTTGTGTAACCTTGGACAAGTCACTTAACTCTATTGCCTTGCCAAAAAAAAAAAAATCCCCAAAATAAATAAATAAATAAATGAAGAGCTAAAAATCAAAGGCAATAATGCATTCTTGCACTTGTTTACGCATCTTTCTAAAGGGAACAAGAAAGCTCAAGGCCAAACCCTCTACCTGGGTTCTCAGTCTTCTTGTCCCTAGAAGAATTTCTCCTCTTTTCTCTCTCATCTTTAAACTCTTCCTATTTACTGGCTCTTTTCCTGTGAATGACAAACATGTCCAGTTCTATCTTTCCTTCCCATCCTGGAATAATCCTTTTCTCTGAATGATAACTAGGAATATTTTTGTTAGTAGAAAGCAGCTGGAAGGTACATCAATGGTATTTCTGCCACATTTATATTTGTACCAGAAGGGGCAAACACATCCTCCCATCTTTGAGTTGGAGGGGAGAAAGTTGAGGCCTACAAAAAGCACTGGGGTCAAAGGATGCTGGGAGTTGGAGTCCAAGCCAAGAATGTTAGGTCAAGTGGGGGGTTAGACAGTGAAGGATGCACCCTAAAGGAGCCCCCTTAGATGTGGGTGCCTTGAGACCAAGCCCACATGGGAATTATAGCTTGGCCTATACCTGACTGACCTTGTCATTTCTCCTCCTCAAGCTATTGTTTTAGAAATCACTATCTTTTTCAAAGGTCTTCCCTCAGTTTTCCTCTTTTTCTCTGCAGATAATATTTCATGCTATTGAACACCAGGTTCCTCCCTCAACATCTCTGATACTGATCTCTCCTGGTCTTCCTTCTACCTATAAGATGATCATCTAGCTCCCATTCTGGCCCCTCCTCTTAATAAAAGTTCATTGAGTCCCAGGGACAAGATGGTGGAGAGAAGACAGGCACTGTCTTAAAAATTTTTTAATTTTTTTTTTTATTAAAGACATTATTTGAGTTTTACAATTTTCCTCACAATCTTAATTCCTTCCCCCTATGCCACCACGGAAAGCAATCTGTCAATCTTTACTTTGTTTCCATGTTGTACACATTGATGCAAATTGGGTGTGATGAGAGAGAAATCATATCCTTAAGGAACAGTCAAGAAGTCTAAGAGGTAACAAGATAAGACAATAAGATATCTATTTTTTTTTCTAAATTAAAGGGAATAGCCCTTGAACTTTGTTCAAACTCCACAGCTCCTTATCTGGATACAGATGGCACTCTCCTTTGCAGACAGCCCAAAATTTTTCCCAATTGTTGCACTGATGGAATGAGCGAGTCCTTCAAGGTTGAACACCACTCCCATGTTGCTGTTAGGGTGTACAGTGTTTTTCTGGTTCTGCTCATCTCACTCAGCATCAGTTCATACAAATCTCTCCAGGTTTCCCTGAATTCCCATCCCTCCTGATTTCTAATAGAACAATAGTGTTCCATGACATACATATACCACAGTTTGCTAAGCCATTCCCCAATAGAAGGACATTTACTGGATTTCCAGTTCTTTGCCACCACAAACAGGGATGCTATAAATATTCTTGTACAAGTAATGTTTTTACCCTTTTTCCTCATCTCTTCAGAGTATAGACCCAGTAGTGGTATTGCTGGGTCAAAGGGTATGCACATTTTTGTTGCCCTTTGGGCATAGTTCCAAATAGCTCTCCAGAAGGGTTGGATGAGTTCACAGCTCCACCGACAGTGTAACAGTGTACCAGATTTCCCACAACCCTTCCAACAATGATCATTATCCTTTCTGGTCATATTGGCCAATCTGAGAGGTGTGAGGTGGTACCTCAGAGAAGCTTTAATTTGCATTTCTCTAATAATTAATGATTTACAGCAATTTTTCATATGGTTATAGATTGCTTTGATCTCCTCATCTGTAAATTGCCTTTGCATATCATTTGACCATTTTGAAAGAAACCTCTTTAAAGAAACTCGATCAACAAAACCCAGAAAAAGAAGCTAGGAAAACAACACCTACTAACAAGGTCAGTCTCAGGGGACTGTGGGTGAACCAGGAGAGGAGACCAGAGAATCAGTGCAGGGATGGGGGGGTTGGGGAGAAGCCAAAGGATCACACTAGAGACCTTGGTGAGAGGTGTTAACCTCAAAGAGGTGTTAGCCTCAGAGACTTTGGTGAGAGGCCAGCAGACCTCAGAATTTTTTGTCCAGGGGGAGAGGAGGTCTGCAGCCTGGAAATCTTCCAGTTCAGTGCCAGACTTGAACTCCATACTTTTGGAGCATTCTTCCAGTAACAAAAGGTGGGCCCCGCCCCATACCCTCAAGTACAGGTGTGGACTAAGGAGCCCACTCAGCTGAAAGGGAGATTGGCTTCCAGACCATTGTTCAAGGTCAACTCAGACCCTGCTGCCCCTCCTCCCTCCCTCCAGGATTGGGAGAGGGCTTCAATGACTCCAGAGAGAGCAACCAGCGCCCCCAACTGGCAGGCCCTTGGAATTACTAAGCCAAGTGAACAAAGCCTCTAGAATCTTCAAAAGCAAACCTCTGAGAGCCAATCCCCACCCCAACACAAGATCCTAGAAAAATGAAGAAAAACCAGTGAAAAGGGGGACCCATGGAGAAATACTTAGAAGAACCAAATTTTAACCTAGAGAGATCTAGCACTTCTGAGGAGAATATGAATTGGTCTCCAGCCCAGAAAGACTTCCTTGAGTAAATCAGGAAGGATATTAAAAATCAACTGGAAAAGTTGGGAAAAGAAACTCAAGAGAAAATTAACAAGAGCAAATTAACATCTCACACCAAGAAAACAAAATATTGGAAAATACAATTGGACAACTGGACAATTGGACAAATACAAAAAGAAAATAATTCTCTCAAATTCTCAATTGGGCAAATGCAAAAAGAAAATAATTCTCTCAAATCATCAATTGGGCAAATGGAAAACTCCTTCTCTAAAAAAAAGAATGGAATCTGTGGAAACTAATGACGTCATGAAATAGCAAGATTCTGTTAAACAAAACCAAAAGATCGAAAAAATAGAATAAAATGTAAAATACCTCATCGGCAAAACTACTGATCTTGAGAACCAATTGACAAAGGACAACCTGAGAATTATAGGACTTCCTGAAAACATTGAAGAGAAAAAAATCCTGGACTTAATATTACAGGATTTAGTGATGGAAAACTGCCCTGATATCATGGAACCAGAGGGTAATATAGTTATCAAAAGAATATATTGATCCCCTCCGGAAAGAGATCCTAAAATGAAAACACCAAGAAATATTGTGGCCAAATTCCAGAACTATCAGATAAAAGAGAAAATCTGGCAAGCAGCCAGAAAGAAACAATTTAAATACCAAGGAGTCACAGTAAGGATTACACAGGACCTGGCTGCAGTAATATTAAGGGAGCAAAGGGCCTGGAATGAGATATTCCGAAGAGTAAGGGAGCTTGGAATGCAGCCAAGAATCCACTATCTAGCCAAGCTGAGCCTTCTCTTCCAGGGGAAAAGATGGACATTTAATGAACTGGGAAACTTCCAACATTTCCTGATGAAAAGACCAGAGCTAAATAGAAAATTTGGACATCAAACAGGAGGCTCAAGAGACACATGAAAAGGTAAAAGGTAAAAACAATACCACCTTAAAAAGGGGGAACAGTAAGGAGATGGAAGAATGGAGGAGAATGAATGGGGCAAATCTCATTACACCAAGAGGTACAAAAGACCTATTGTAATAGAAGGGAAGAAGGGAGAGGATAAGAACCACCTGAATCTTCATTTCATCACACTTGGCTTAAAGTTAACTTACACACATTACGTTCAGTTAAGGAACTCATCTTACCTTTCAAGTAAGAAAAGGGGAAAAGGGGAGGAGGGATGTGGAAGGGAGAAAAGGGGAAACTAACAGAAAGAAAGGAAGAAGGGGAAAAGGGAAAGGGGGAAATAAAAGGAGGGGGGGCTGATATAGGAGGGCAAACACACTGAAGGTGGTGGTATTCAGAAACAAAACACTAGGGAATAACAATAAAGGGGGAAAAGGGGAAATACAAACAGAAGGAATATATCATGGAGGGCAATAAAGAGTTAGTAATTATAACTTTGAATGTGAACAGGATGAACTTTCCCTTAAAATGTAAGTGAATAGCAGAATGGATTAAAAAACAGAATGCTACAATATGCTGCTTACAAGAAACTCATTTGAAGTGAAGAGATATATACAGAATAAAAGTAAAAGGTTGGAGCAAAATGTATTTTGCTTCAGCTGAAGTGAAAAAAGTAGGGGTTGCAATCCTTATCTCAGACAAAGCAGCTGCAAAAAAAATAGATATCATTAAAAGAGATAAGAAAGGGAACTATATCCTCCTAAAAGGTACCATAGTCAATAAAGTAATTTCAATACTAAATGTGTATAAGACCAAAGGTATAGTATCCAAAATCTTAGAGAAGAAGTTGAAAGAGCTACAGGAAGACATAGACTGAAAAACCCTATCAGTGGGAATTGCTTAACAAACTGTGGTATATGTATGTCATAGAATACTATTGTTCTATTAGAAACCAAGAGAGATGGGAATTTAGGGAAGCATGGGAGGATTTGCATAAACTGATGCTAAGTGAGATGAGCAGAACCAGAAAAACATTGTACACCCTGATGGCGGCATGAGGGTGATGATCAACCTTGATGGACTTGCTCATTCCATCAGTGCAACAAATGGGAACAATTTGGGGCTGTCTGCGATGGAGAATACCATCTGTATCCAGAGAAAGAATTGTTGAGCTTAAACAAAGATCAAAGACTATTACCTTTAATTTAGAAAAAAAAAGTTATCTTATTATGTAATTTTTCTATCTCTTATACTTTATTTTTCCTCCTTAAGGATATGATTTCATTTCATTACATTCAACTTAGATCAATGTACACCATAGAAACAATGTAAAGACTAACAGATTGCCTTCTGTGGGGGGTGGAGAGGGAGGGAAGCAAAATTAGGGGGAAAATTGTAAAACTCAAAATAAATAAAATCTTAAGAAGAAATAAAAGTTCATTGATTGGCTTAGAACACAATTCTTTCTCTTCTCTACTCTAACATTTAGAAACCCTACTTTCTTCTAAATATTCCAGGTGATAGAGGGAGAGCTAACCCTCCTCACTCCTCCCACTAATCTTTCTATTTTGTGTTAACTCTTGATAGAATGATAACTCACATCATATCATACTTTACATAAGGCACTACATAAGCCTTACGTAAGACTAGTCAAGTATTTTATAACTTTTACTTCATTTGAGATGTACAACAACCCTGGGAGCTATCTCTATTTTGTTATAGTTATTGTTCAGTCATTTCTCAATTGTGTCTGACTCTTCATGATCTTATTTCGGGTTTTCTTGGTAGATACATTGAAGTGATTTGCTATTTACTTCTTCAAATAGAAGAGGAAACTGAGGTAGACAAGGTAATATGACTTGCCCAGGGTCACAGAGTTAGTAGTCAGTGTGCAAGGCCAAATTTGAAAACAGGAAAATAAGCCTTTCTGATCCCAGGACCTTCCATTGCACTACCTAGCCACCCTGTTTAGCCAAGAGGAAATGGGGCTCAGAGAGGCTTCAGGACAGCTGCTAAGAGACTTTCAGGCTCCAAGTCCAGCCCCCCACATGGCCTCTAAGCTCCCGAGAGCAAGGGCTATTTCAGTTTTGTTCTCCTGTATGGATCACATTGCAGTGTGTAGAACATGGAAGGTGTCTAATTAATGCTTTTTGACTGAGAGGTTGATCTTAACATGTCCAAAATGAAACTCATCCCCTTTTCTATCAAACATGTGTCTCCTTCACAAGTAAGTTCCTCATCCCTCTCCTTGCTTCTCCCCATTGTTTCTCCACTGGACCATCCTCCTTTCCATCTCCTTCCCTCTACCCATCCAACCACTACCCTAGTTCCTCTCAACTGACCAGGACTACAAAATAGACCCCATTTGAGCTCCTGCATTGAGTCTTTCCCTCCTCC
Organism: Macrotis lagotis; assembly: GCF_037893015.1. Classification (NCBI taxonomy): domain Eukaryota; kingdom Metazoa; phylum Chordata; class Mammalia; order Peramelemorphia; family Peramelidae; genus Macrotis; species Macrotis lagotis. Next base: position 49,479,453 of record NC_133658.1, read on the forward strand.
AACTTGTCTTTCAAGCAGGGGTTCAAGAATCTTGCTAAAGCATAGATCTGCCATTTTTGTCTTCTACTCAAAAACTGTTAGTGATTGTGGAAGAAAATACAAATTCCTAAACCTGATATTTAAGGTTTTTCAGTCCAACCCCAGTTTTCCTTTCGAGCCTTATTTCATGTTCTACCCCTCCATGTATTCCATATTCTAACCAGAGTGGCCTTGTAAACCATCTGACAATTCTTCCTTATTTTTGCTTTTTGGTATTCCTAAAGGACCAGCTCAGATACTCCCTATTCTGTGAAGCTGGTGCACTCCAAGCTCTCTGGGGTGTATTTTGGATGCCCAGCACCTAGGACAATGAAGTACACAGTAGGCAGTGCATAAAGATCTGCTGAATTGAATGTAATCTAGCCACAAAGCCTAAAGAAGGAAAGGCCACACAAAGCAGATATTAAATACAAGGTCCACCATAGGAAAAATTGAACCAACTATCCAAACCGAGAAAGTTATAGAGTAGTAAAAATGGTTCAAAAAGCCTGGATACTATTACAAGAAGCTTCTCAAGCTCTTCTTCACAATCTGTTCCCTTATCTGAAAGAAATCTGTGTTGTGGATCTGAAGCAAATCAGTGCAATTTTAGCAGCTGTCATGTAGCCTCTTTGAGCCCCATTTCCTGTTGGCTAAACTACAGCAGCTAGGTAGTGCGATAGAAGGTCCTGGGATCAGGAAGGCTTATTTTGCTGTTTTCAAATTTAGAGAAAAGTAAGATCTTACACTTTGGGGTTCAAAAAAAAATCACTTTCCTAAGTTCAAGATGGCAACCACAGTGAATACAACACTTTGAGATGTGTAATTCTAGAGATATGTTAATGTTTGCTGAAGTTTCCTCAAGTATAAAATGGGATAATTAAAGCACTTCCCTCCCAGAATTATTGTGAGGATCAAATGAGTTAATATTTGTAAAGTGCTGATCAGAGTATCTGGTCTACAATAGGTGTTATATACATGCTAGCTGCTGGGACAGCTAGGTGGCACAATAGATAGAACACTGGACATGAGTTCAAATCCAACCTCAGACACTTAATAATTACCTAGCTATGTAACCTTGGATGAGTCATTTAACCCCATTGCCTTGCAAAAAAAAATTTAAAAAATGTTTAAATGCTAGTTGCTGTTGCTATTGCTATTATTATTAGATGAGAGGAAAAATGACAACACAGAAGAGAAAAGGGCATTATATCAAATTCCTTTTCTAAGGCAAACATGATCCTTATACCAAACCCATAAGAAGGATAAAGTAAAAGAGAACCACTCCCAACTTCACTGAGTATTGATAGAAAACATTTAAAGGACATTTTTAACAAATAGAATACCATAATGCAACCAAAAAAATTGTTCATTATGACCCCACTTGAATTTATAGTAGGGTTACAAATATAATTCAATATCTGGAATATAATTAGCATAGCTCAATACAGTAATAGTTGAATCCACAAAAGCTACATCATCAACAGATGAAAGAAAAACATGACAAAATACAAGACACATTTGTGTCAAAAATGTTAAAAAGTATAAAAATGAAAAGACTTTTCCTTAAAGAAGATCAAAAGCATTGGTCTAAAACCAAGGGGAGTGACCATTATTTTTAAGGAAGAAACATTGAAAATATTCCTGTTGAGATCAAAGTAGGATGTTCACTGTCTTCATTATTATTTGACCTAGTACTTGAAATGCTAGCTACATCAGAAAGATAAGAAAATTAGGAGAAAAGCAAACAGGAGGCAAAATTATCCCTATGTATAGGCAACATAATGGTTTACTTAGAAATTTTAAAGAATCAGCAATGATAACAAAAACTAGTTAGTTGAGGCAACAATTTCTGCAAGGTAACAGTACACAAATAAATCCAGGTCTTAATAATTTTCCAGAATATTAACAATAGAAGCCATGGGGAAAGATCAGAAAAACATCATTAAAAGAACTACAAAATACATAAAATATCTGTGAAGTATTTTATTAAGAATACAAAGAACTAATGCCATCAATATAAGTAAACAATATTTACAGAAATCTAAATAATAATCTAAGATAATTGGAGAAATCCTCAACCCTTCACATGTCATGGACAAGGGAGGCCTGGGCATCACCTTCTTGCCAGAAATAAAGAGGGGAAAACAAGCATGAGCAATTCAATAAAAAGAGCCAGCACATCAGTGGAATCTAAGAGGATGCACAAGAACAAAGTCTCAAAAGAAGAAACACATATTATCAACAGGCATATGAGAAGATCATCAAAATCACTAGAGAAATACGAATTAAAAGAACTCTGAAATAGCACTTCACACCTGTCAAATTGGTGGCAATGATGATAAAAGATGGAAAAAATCCATGTTGGAAGAGCTGTGGGGAGTCAGGCACATTAATTCACTGTTTAATAGAACTGTGAATTGGTATAAATAACAGTTCTAGAAATATATTTGAAATTATGTGAGAAGAGTTATGACTTTATACCATATAATTCAATAGTCCCAATACTAGGTTAATATTTCAAAGTAGTCAATGTCAAAAAAGAAAGGTTTTACTTGTACCAAAATATAGCAGCTCTATTTGAAACAGCAAGATGTCAGAAACAAATGATGGACCAAAAGACAGAAAAATGGCTGAACAAATTGTTGTATTTGAATGGAAGGAAATGATAAATATGAAGAAATCAGAGAAACAGAGGAAGATCCGCTAAGATCTACTGGCAAAGAAAAAGCAGAGGTAATAGAAGAATATATTCAACTTCAACAATGTCAATGAAGATAATACTGAAAGGCAAAAATACCTAGGTCACATATAAAGGACATTATTAGTTCTTTATTACTGAGGCCAAAACACAAATCCTTTCTTTTTTACAAATGGCAGTTACAAAAGAGGAGAGGCAACATGTCCAGGTTGCCAGAATTATTTCATTCAGTAGCTTTGCTTAATGATTTTACTTTTTATGGGAAGATACTAACTCTAGTGGTGGTTGTGGGCAAGGGCAAAATCTATCAATATATTTTTCCAAAAGCAAAGTAAGTATGTGAATGACTGGTTCTGATATATAAAATCTATATTACCGGGAGCAAGAATATTGCTTAACTTTACTTCAGATTTTTAATCTGTACTCTCCCAAAAGCAGTCTACCTTCATTATTGCCACCTCAAGAAATACAACATCACCAAGATTGCTTCAACTTTGGTATCAAGCTAGATTAGTGCTCTCATATTGCCTACCCTCTGAGTGGAAGGTTAGGGGATAGAACAAAGAGCTCCCCCCAAATTACCAGATAAAGAAGGCTCAGCTACAGTCTTCAGATTCTACTCCCCACTCATCATACCTCCAAGATGAGTACCCTCTCCTCTCTGATCTTTTGCGCATTGTCATCCTTAATCAGGCAGTAAGTTCCATGAGGAAAGAGATAATCTTGGCTTTTTTTATTTGCATTCCTGTTGTCATTTCTCCTTTCAAAAAGGATTATTGACATCACAGATTTTGAATGAACAAGACTTAAGTGAGTTGCATAAACTTGTCATTATCCATCTATTCCCACCAGGGAAAGACTAAAAGAAGTCCAATAAGTGGAGCAATATTAATCAATTAATTAATACTCTTATTAAATATCCACACTGTACCAGACCCTGGGCTAACAAAGAACTTCCCTGAGATCAACAAAAAGCATTTATCACACTGAGTTGAAGGGCACAAGCTCTAACTTGAGCATAACAATCTAAAGTCTGGTCTTCCAGAGGTCTTGAGGCAATGGGCTAGACTGAGGCTTGGGGAGAAAATAGGCTTCACATAAAAAGGTTTGTGCCCTAAGACAGATGGCCCGCTTGCTGCTCCTGGACCCACTTCCCAACTTGTAAGCATTTTCATCAGTTGTCCCCCAAACCTGGAATTTTCTTCTTCCCCATCTTTGCCTCTTTCCTTCAAGTCTCAGGTAAAATCCTACCTTTTCCAAGAAGACTTTTCCAATCTACCTAGATCATTAGGTCATGCCTCCTGAGATTTTCTCTAGTTTATCCTATTATATCTTATTTGTACATGGTAGTTTCCCTGTAGTCTCCCCTTTTCGAGGAAGACTTCCCTGAGGACAGGGTTGCTGTCTCCTTTTCATCTCTGTAGGAGTGTGGCTATTGTTGACTATGGATGGGGGGCAATCTTTAGGAAACAGAGGAATCAGAGAATGTTTCTTATGGAGATGGGGCTTGGGTCTCTCTTTAAAAGTATGGAGGAAAACTTCTTTGTTTAAGAAGCATTATATTGTTTTAAATTTAAAAGTCTAACCTTTAACTTAATGCCATTTGGATTTATATTATACTCTTAATTATTCTTATTCTCGTTTTATTCCTTTCATCAGTAAATCTTCTTGTATTATTGCTACTGTTGATAGAACTTTTTTTGTTGTTTTTCCCAAGGCAGTGGGGTTAAGAGACTTGCCCAAAGTCACACAGCTAGGTAATCGCTAAGTCTCCCAAAGAAGTCTAAGTCCCCCCCCAAAGAAACATTTCTTAAAGGTTTGATCAGCAGGGGGCAGCTAGTTGAAGCAATGGATAGAGCACTGGCCCTGGAGTCAGGAAGACCTGAGTTCAAATCTGACCTCAGACTTTAAAAATTACCTAGCTGTGTGACCTTGGGCAAGTCACTTAACCTCACTACCTTGCAAAAAACCAAACTAATTAAAAAAAATAAAACTTACATTCCTTAAAGGAAAGGTTTATAGTTTATATATAAAGAATATAATTTACATAAAGAAAATGTAGTCAATTGTATCATCAATAAAATGCAAAGCTGTTCCCTTTTTTTATGAATAAGAAACATGAGCACATGGTTGATGAGCTAAGAAATGTACATGTTATCCAGAACAACCAGTCTTTTTGCTTATCAAATGAGTTCATCTTTTTCATTTATGATACTAGCAATTTAGTTTTCTTCTTTTTTTTTAAATCAAATTAACCAGAGGTTTGTTCATTTTATTGGGTTTTTTCCCCAAAAACCAACTCTTGGTTTTATTTATTAGTTCAATTGTTTTCTTGCTTTCAATTTTATTAATGTCTCCTTTAATTTTTAGGTTTTTAATTTGTTCTTTCTCTAATTTTTTTAGTTGATTTCCTCTTTCTCTTCTTATCAAATGAGAAGGCAAACATTTTAAGATTCAGTCATTTGTTGTCCAGAAGTTTCCTTTGAAAAGCTCTCCTGGTTTCCTCAATAACTATAAGAACAATTTCCTATCACTGCTAATGGAAAGTAAATCATGTCCTATCTTCTTCAGGAGTATCAAGAATACATGTTTCACATATTTAATATCTCTAAAAATGAACTGACAAATTGTTCATCTCCTTGGGTGCTTAGCATAGCTGAGTCATGGTGAAGACATACAGTCCTGACCTTGATACAGAAATCTGAGCTCTTACATCTTTTGTAGGATGATTTATTTCCACTTGATTGGTTTGGCATTGGATAACTAGCTTGACATCCTTCACATAAATGCTCAAAATTCAGGCACGAACTTATGTCAAGAAATCTCTTCACCCCTCCCACTGACCTACTTGGTACTAAATATAGGCATCAGTTTATCCTTTTTTTTTCAGATCAAACAAAGTTATTGAAAAGGTTATAACTGACTGCAGTAAGCAGAAGAAGGGGATATGTAAGAATTTTGTTCTTATCAGTCATTCTGCTGTGTTTGCCTCTTCTGACCCTGTAGCCCATAGCACATCTTTGTTGTCCATGTAGTTTTCTTGGCAAAGATACCAGAGTGCTTTGCCATTTCCTTCTCTAGTGGATTAAGGTAAACAGAGGTTAAGTGATTTGCCCAGGGTCACAGAGCTAATATTATCCAAGGCCACATTTGAACTCAGGTCTTTTGACCTTCCAGACTCCAGACTCAACTACCTACCTAGTTACTTTCTATGAAATAACTAAAATGATGTTTAAAAAGTTGCATTAAAAGGTATCTGAACTATGATTAGTTGCAATGACAAACAGCAATCGAAACATCTATCTGCCCCCCCAATAATGTGGGGCACCATGGGAGCAAAATGTGGCCAAGGCTGTGAGACAACAGTATTTCCTCAGTCAGTTTTGCCTAATTGTTTACCTATTTACAAAGGAGGGTGGTAAGTGGAAAATGTTATTGTTCAGTCATGTCCGATTCTTCAAGACTCCATTTGTGGTTTTCTTGGCAAAGATACTAGAGTGGTTTGCCAATTCCTTCTCCAGTTCCTCTTATACATGAGGAAACTGAGGCCAGGTTCACACAACTGGTAAATATCAATCATTTCCCAGAGCTCTATTCACAGAACCCTCTAGCTCCTGGGAAATGATTGATTTGTAAAAATAATAACTTTTGAATATATATAACTTTGAATAGTTAATATCCCCTAAGGCAGATTTCAGTTAATGTGACATAAATTCTAGATTCCCCAGATATTAGGAATCTCAATAATTAATTAGCATTAAGAATGGTACAAAAACAGTTGGTTAAATGTCTGATCAAACTGTTCAGAAGTGCATGATTATGGGGGGGGGGGGGCTAATAGGAAATGAAAACCATTTTCCTAGGCAGATTCCCAATTATTCATTTTTAAAAGTTTAAGGAAAAGGATCTTGAGTTAAAAAATTTAATTACATAAAATACAAAGGTTCCTTCCTGAATTCAATGGATCATCTCTGGACTGACACTAGGACCCAGCAGATTCTTTCTTCTAGAATGCAGCTCAAGTATTGGTGGAGAATCTCAGAAAAGTCTCTTTTTTTAAAATAGTCTACCACTGTTTTAAAAGCACAGCTCAAATGAAAACCCTGCTAATAAATTCACTGTGGCAGTCTGCCAATCATCGCCGAGGCCCATAGGAGAGCAAGAGAAAGAAAACGTGGAAGAGAGCCACAGCCTAAGCAGTATTGGCTTTGGGCCAAACCGCTGGGAATTTTCTGTGAATTGTCATTCCATCTGATCAGATGAATCAAGTTGTGGTCTAGGTAGCCCAGAGCACAGAGCCCCCAAAGTTTAGCCACTCTGGAGTGCTGTATTTTCTTTGGCCTCCCAGACTCTTCTACAACATTTATTTAATCAATTAAAGACAAAAGCTGAGTCTAGTGGCTAGACTGGGAAGTTAACATTTCCCCTTAGTTTATCTGTGGCACAAAGCCCAAATTATCTTTTGCATGGAAAGTATCCAGGAAGAAGATTATTGAGGCATCCTGTCCACACCCAAAGAAAACAGCACTGCATTTCCAAAAGGCAGTTGTATGAGAACACCATGTTCCTTCTGAACTATACAGAATACTAAATAAATATACATTGCCCTCAAGAGTCATTGGCAAAAGATACAGCTCCATTTTCTCTTAAATGATTCTCTCAATGCCAGAGTTAGCTTACACTTTCCTAATGAGAAGCCCTTGTTAAAAGTGGTTTAGAGGCACATTATAGTAGTCTTGAGAACTAAAATTAGAGTGGGAACCACAGAAAATTGGAAGAAACCCCTCATTTGCCTGAATGATATGTTTGAGATTGAGGAAGTAGAACCATCGGAATAAGAATAAAGGAAATTAAAAAAAAAAACAAATCCCAGGTCCCACATTTAATCACAATATAAGTGATAGCAGGAAAAGCAAGGTTACAGAATAGTTCTTGTGGAGAAAAAAAAGACTAGGGGCTCGGAGTGGACCTCCAAGCTCACAGAACGAACAAGGTGGCATAGCACCTCCAGAGCAGGAATCAGAATCCATTACCCTCTCTGCTTGGCCCAACCAGGCCATCCCCACATGTCCCACTGGCCAAGTCAGAGCTGGCTGGACTGAGGCCATGAGGAAGGGAAAGCAGCAGCAGGTGAGGGGGACGGTGAGGATGAAAGGGCAGGACAGGGAGAAGCAGGATGACTAAGTGAAGGAAAAGTGATATTTAGTCCACAGCAGTGAATCACCCTCTTCCAGGATTGGACCGCTGCCTGTCTGAGGGAGATGATCAGATTCTTACATTGTGGCCCAGCAGGCACCACTAGGGAGAAGAGTATAAGCTGCAAAATGGCAGATTTGAGCTCCATCACAATGAGGAAGAACTCTCTGAAAGAAGAGAGTGTTTGCCCAGTGGCCTCCAAGCAGAGGCCTCTGGCTGTGACTTCTCAGGAGACCTTCCTGACCTTGGGAACCACTGAGATCCCTAAATAGTGTAAGATTATTGGAAAAAAGACCTTAGGCCCAAGAGTAAATAGGAGGGCAGTCAGGTAGCACAGTGTACAGAATGCTGGACCTGGAGTCAGGAAAACATGAGGTCAAATTTGACTTCTGATATTTCCTGTGTGATCCTACACAAGTTACTTAACCCCTTCTGCCTCAAGTTTTTTTTTTATCCATAAAATGAGAAGGAAATGGGAAAGCACTCCATTATCTTTGCCAAGAAAACTCCATGGACAGTATTGATATGCTATAGTCTATGGGGAAATAAAGCATTAAATACATTGAAATGACTGAATATAGAAAATAGATTCAGTTGTTTCTGTTTCAAATGCTGACCACAGTAGAGCAGGCAATGGGTACAGACAGAAGAACATGCAGGAAAAAATGTTGGATTTGGAATCAGGAGATAATCAGATTTGAATCCAGTTCATGACAAGGATGTGACAAAAGCAAATTATAGCTAAAGTCTTGGATTCCTCATCTGCAAAATGGTCTAAAATCACCTTCCTCAGAGGGCTTTGCCCCCTTAGCAAGGATACTTGTAAACAAGTGAATTGGATTTGAATGAGGGGTGTGCTGTGCTATGTCACCAGTCCTACTTTCTCCTCCAGAGCCATCTGGGTCCAGTGGCCAGATATGGATAGACAATTGGAGATGATCCAGGATTCAAGGTAATCAGGATTAAGTGACTTGCTCAAGGATACACAGCTAAGTAAATATTACGTGTCTGAGTTCACATTTGAACTCAGGTCCTCCTGACTCCAGGGCTGGTGCTCTATCTACTGTACCACCTAGTTGCCCCCTGGTAAGAACTCATAACCCCTTGTCCCCTATCAATAAGACAATAATTCCCTGCCTTAGCCAGAAAAGATTAAGTCTCTGAGCTACAGCATGTACTTCATCTTCTTGTATCTTTAAAAGTTTACCCTCCCCTTAGTTTGGGAGACCAGTGGCTGGTCTTGAATTGGAGATAACTTGAATTTTGAATTGTTTTGAGGGATGACCTGCATCTTGAACCTCGATAGCAAAGTTCAAAAGAAATTTTATAAGGTACAATAAAAAGTCACCTATTATTGTTATTAATGTTATTATCAGCCTCAGCATCTAAGACCATCTAAGAATATCTCCTCCCCAAGATTTTAAGAGATCAAATTTCTAAACAGTAATATGGTTAATTATATAGAACTGATGCTAATGAATGTCCTGATGACAGATGACCTGCTAAAACCTGTCTCTTTTCACTGTTCCTACTTGAATTGGGTTGCTCCCCAAGGTTTTACCTTTAACAGCTGCACTTATCATCAGGCTCCCCCCCACCTTGTTTTAAACACACCTGAGATTTAAGCTGCAGTGCCTGTGGAAGCCTCCAAACCAGCTCATACCTGAGGTCAAATGGGACTTATATTTATTTACTCTGAACCTCAGAGAAAGGATTCTCTTCCCAAAGTGCTCAATGTGATTCTGTAACTTTTCATTTGTCTCAAAGTACAGATTTAATCATGATGTCTCTCTCTCTTGGCTCAAGAAATTTAAGTGGCTCACAATTGCCCTTTGGATGAAATAAAAACTCCTATGGCTGTGGCTCCCCTTCACACTGTGCCTGTCCTCACCTCTATGGGGGGGGGGGCACTCCCTTCTCCTTCCTCCTCTCCACCTCTCAGAATTCCTGGCTCTAGTTCTTTCTCCTACTGGAAACCTCTTGGGATTCCTTTAGTTCTCAATATTTGCAGATTCCTCTAAAGAACCTGTCTAGATTTCACTGTTTTCATGCTCTATCTCCCCAGTTCCCTGAAGGCAGGACCTGTTGTTATTTTGATTTTATATCCATAGTCCTTGCACAGAGTACAAGTTTAAAAATGCTTGTTTGATTGGAAAATAAATGATATTAATTTTACAGAGGGAAAAATAAGTCAATAGAGAAATTATATGACTTGTTATTCTGGGTTGGACATGACTCAGACCAATTGCTTGATAATTTATTTTATGGTAAGTTATTCAATAGTTCAAAAAAGAAAATGATAACATTAGCAGCAGCACACAGCATTTCCATAAGACTTTAAGGTTTGCAAAGTGATTTACAAATATTATCTCATCTTACAGATGAGGAAACTGAGGCAGAGAGTAATTTTTGAAGTCTCGATCAGGTCTGAGCCCAAGTTTAAACTCAAGTCTAGCAGGCTGCCTACAATACCTCCTAGTATTTGTAAAAGATACTCCACTCCAAATAATTTTGGTTTGTTGGATATTCCAAGTTTTTGTCCTTATTGGAAGACAGATAATACCAGAGGTTTTAGCCTTAAGGAAGAGCCTCAGAATAAGGTTGACCAACAATTTATTAATATTTCTCTAATTCATGACCTTCTGAGGTTTGTTGAATCAAAGGGTCCAGATCCCAATGTAGGCTTGGGGGGCAAAGGGAGAAGTGGGGGCAAGAGGGAGGCCCCCTGTTTTACAATTGCTAATTGACTTGATTAGGTATCTAAGTGAAAGGAGTCTCACCCACACCTTGGTTTATAGGATTTGATCTAAAGGAGGCTTTCTGAAATGGGAAAATTTCCAGTCACTTGTTACAGAAATATGAGTTTAAAATTTATTCACTTCTGATGTGGCCTTAGTGGGAGGACACATCACAGGAGAGAATCTCCCCCTTTGGCACCTGTCACAATCAATCAGGACAAGCCTCCAAGGTCCAGCCTCCCCACACCCAGGTCTTCCTGGCTACTCCATACTCAGGCAAGGGGGCAAAAAGCCAGATCCCTCAATTTCCTGAGCTAAGTTTATCAACTGTCTCCGTAAGGACAACCCACTCACACCCCACTCTGCATGGGGGAAGGGCTCAGCTAAGGAACCCACCACATTCAGAGCAGCTTGATAGCCCTCTACTACATAGAGTACCAGGCCTAGAGTCAGGAAGACTCATCTTCCAGAGTTCAAATCCAGTCACACACACTTAACTAGCTGGGTGACTCTGGGCAAGTCCTTTAATCCCACTGCCTGGGTTTCCTCAACTGGAGAAGGAAATGCAAATCACTCCAGCATCTCTGCCAAAGAAAACTCCAAACGGGGTCATGCAAAGTTGGATATGACTGAAAAGAGAGAACATAAGGTCAATGTAAAGCACTTTAACTCTGTTACTGGTATACCCTGACCTTAGGTATTCCAAGAATCCTAATACAGACAGAAGAAAAAACTAAAACAGAAAAAAGGCAAAACAAAATAAACAATAATCACTGAAGAGGGGAAGGACTTCCTGGGGGACTGGGAGACTGCCCTCCTCCAGACCTCTCCATAGTGTCCCTTCCATCCCCTGCTCCTTGTCTGCCCAGTGAGATGGGGTAAACTTCTTGAGGACAGGGCCTCCTTGGGCCTTTTCTTGTATCTCCAACACTTTGTAGATGCTTCATAGAGGTTTACTGACTCACTGAATCTGAGAGAATACCAGGCAGGACTGAGACTTAGGTTTACATGTGGTGGGTGATCCTAAATCTTGAAGTTCACAGTAGATCTTTCAATATAATAAGGAACCTATAAGCAGAAACAGCATCTGGAACATCATTTCATGCAGAATCACTGACCCCGATTCTAGGTCAAGGAGAAATGCTCTGTACTAATCCCTGTCTCTGGTGTTCACTGGTTGCCACCAGTAGATACCCTTCTCCAGGAGCCCTGTGATAAGAGGTAGGATGGGATTCAAAAATCTTTACTCCATGAGAGGACCCAGGGGCAGGGGCCCTGCACTCCTTCTTCTGGAGGATCTTTATGTCCCTCATGTTGCCAAGCAGCAAACTCCCTCCCAACAGTGCCACACCTTGGTCATTCAAGCATTAACCAGGTAGGAGATCATTTGATACTTGTAGGAATCAATGGGACACTCTAGTCCCACAATTCTGTCTACTGCCCCCAGCTAACACCCCTGGATACACATCTGGGCCGACTCAGACCACTCTGCCAGTTCATCTGTGACTCATGTGTCAGGGCAGGGCGGATGTGACTGCTGGAGCCTGACCTGGGGCAGTATGTGACTGGAGTCCTGGGGTCCAGGGGCTTCACTCCACAGAAGGATGAAGCAAGTCTCAAGGGCTTTGCTTTGGCTTGTGGCCTGACTGTCCTTCGTGAAGGGAGAAAGACACACCCAAACCAAGCCAGAAACTCCCCTAAGCATTTTTGCAGGTGGCTGGCAAATATTCCCATGGCCTGAACTCTTTCTCACCTTGAGAGAGAGAGAGAAGAAAATAGAGGAAAGAGAGAATAAGAGAGGAGAAACTGAGGAAAAGAGAGAATTACAGTTTATAGTTCACAATTTTAAATTTTTTATGGCATCCCTGCAAGGCCTCCAATAATTAAGTGGGGATATATTTGGTACATTTGTTCTTTGTCTCAGTTTTTGAAAATTTAATGTGGGTAGAGCACTGGCCTTGAAGTCAGGAGCACAGGAATTCAAATCCAGCCTCAGATACTTGACACTTATTAGCTGTGTGACCTTGGGCAACTCATTTAATCCTGACTGCCTTGCACCCGGGGCCCATCTTCAGTTGTCCTGATTCCAATCTGGCCATTGAACCCAGATGGCTTTAGAGAAGAAAGTGAAGCTGGTGATCTAGAAACCCCCCCACACCCCGCCCCTCCCCTCCCCTCATTCAAATCTAATTCATGTGTTTGGTGTGACATCATCTCCCTAATGTCATGGTCTTCTTCAAGAACAAAGGATAAACATCATCATCGTGATGTTAAGTGTCTTCCTCAATTATTAGCACCACAAAATAATGACAGAATCCTTGTGGCAAAATCCTTGTGATTAGTCTCTCATATTCCAAATTAGAAAATCAAAACAGTTTCTATGGCACAAAGTTTAGACAATCCTAAGGTTCCAGGCATTTCCTTAGGTTAGCATTCTTTGTTGTATGGAAAGAGTTCCTCAGGGATTGGTATAGTCCATATAAGATTAGGCCCTAGTTGAGTTACATAGTCTTTTTCCAAAATCCATTTGAATCTAGTTATGGGAGGGCATTTTTTTCAGGAGATTTCTCCAGAGGCAAATGGGTGCTACCAATTATTAGCCTTGGGAGCCTATTTAATTCCTACAGAATTTGTCCTTTTTGAAAGAAGAGTACATTTCTTTCTCAAGCCTAAAAAAACGAAGTCCCTCCAGACTGCTTCCAAAGTAAATTGAGTTCAGAAAAGATCATCTAGGGCAAATATAGGAGTACAAATTATCAGAAGGTAAAAGGTCCCCAAAAAGCAGGAGGCCCTAAGACACAGTTTATAGCAATTCTCTTTAAGGAATGGCTTGTAAGTACAAGAAGGACATTATTCTCTTCATGCTGAAGAGAATATTCTAATATTCCAGGATCAGGGAAGAACCAAGAAGCATCATTTCTACTGGATCACCAAAACCAATGAGAAGAACAAGACTCACTTTTTATTGGCACCTCCCTTTCCCCATTTCAATAAACCCATTATGTTACAATCTCACAAGATTACACCAAAAATTGTATCCTGGGTCTGACTCAGGAACAAGTCCCTTTGCAAGTTAAGGCTCTAGATGAGATCACTGAACCTTACTCCCAGACAAGGACTTCACAGAACCCTACCCCCAGGTACAAGAAAAGTCCCTATCAGCAAAACAATAAATCCCTGCCCAAGGCTGAAAGGATAAAGTTTTTGAGTTTCTGCTCCTCATATATATGTCCTAAATTACCTCATCTTTGCTCTTTGAGCTAGTGACCCCTCCCCTATCTATATGTCCCTTATGACCTCATCCCCTTTCTAAACTGACCTTGTTGATGATATTATTCCTTCATTCTCAAAGAAGACCATGACATCAAGGAGATGATAGCATGACAGGCATGTGAATTTTATTTGAGTGGGGGGAGGGGGGCAGCTGTGCTAAGTTACAGCCTCACTGTCTCCTCCAGAGATCCTCTGGATTCAGTAGCCTGATATGGATCAGGAAGACTGGAGATGGAGATGAATGCGAGGCAATCAGGGTTGACTTGCCTAATATCACATAGCTAGTATGTCAAGTGTTTCCTATCTTCCTGATTCCAAGGCCAGTGCTCTATCCACTGTGCCACCTGGCTGCCATGAGTTGGCCTTACATTAACACAGACCTCCAGGTCAACTCAAAATCTTTAAAACTCCTTGAGATCCATTTATATACCCCCACTCCCATCTCATAGTTTAGACCCACCCTTCGTCCTTACTCCCATTTCATTGTTCAGGGTTGTTGCAACTACTTGAAATCCACCCAACCCATACTCACAATCCATGTCTACCTTATTGATACCGCTTGAAGACATGGAACTGACTAGTCCATGTGTTACCCACTCTTAATTCTTCCCTGGCATCATTCGAACTCCTTCTTCCCCAGATCAGACACCAGGCCATCCTTTAAAAGTCTAGCCTTGTTCTATTAGCCTTTGAACTTTCTTAATGATGATGGATGATTGATTCAGTGTAAGTGAAAAACTCACAAAGCATTTGAAGAAAAGCTTAGATTTTAATTCACTATGTGAGGAATGTAGGGTATTTGGCTTCCACAGAATGTAATGGGAGATTGTTGGTTTACATTACAAAGACTGAGGTCTGTCTGGCAAGTGTGTGAGTGTATGATAAAAGAATTGACCCCGACCTGATCAGACTTGAGATTAGATCAGGCCTACCTATCTGGTTCTGAGTTGACCTAGGGTCCTTGTCCTTTGTGCCCACTCAAGGAGGTCCATGTGTTTTACTGTTCACTGCCCTGTGTTCATTACTATAATGAGCAGGGTGGGGAAATTATATTGAAGTGAATGTCCCGATTAGATTGGGACCCTGACCAATGATTGGCACAAAGGGGAGGAACAAACCTTTCAAATGGCATATTAGACTGTACATTGTCATAATTCACTGTCTTTTCTCACTAGGAGAGATGGCCCTTCTCTGTAAAGAAGAGAAGTTAATAAAAGCTATTTTAATCACTATGAATAAGTATTTATAATTATGAGTCATTGATTACAACAGGTTACTACAAAGTTCACAGGTTACTACATAAAATTCACAGGGAGTTCACAGGCTAAGTTCTCTGAAGAAGAAGCAAGATAGTAGGCTACTTAAAGGACAAAAATTGAAGTTAGAAAAGGTTAACAAGCTTAAAGGGGAAAAGATATATAGATCCAACCACATGGAGCTGGGTCATATTAGTAGTTATAAGTTGGGAAAAGAGGCGAAGAGATAAAAAGCTTAGAACATAGATCTAGCCACATGGAGCTGGGTTCCAAATTGTTCCAGTCACATGGCTTGACCAGGCCGGTCTGTGGTTAATCACCTGACTCCAGGTATTCTCCAATGCTTCTGCCCCAGGAGAGGTCCCCAAGGAGAGGCTAAGATGGTACTCACCAAGCATGAGTGGCATTCTATGTACTACTACTACCCAGCTAAGCCTTCTCCTGACCCAGAGGGCATGATAAAATATCCAATGGGGCTTAGGAAATGGAGATGGAATGGAGAGCACCCTCCATAAACCCAGAGAAGCCTTGAAAGACCACAGCATTCCCTCTGCGCCCTGCTTCATAAGGAATTCCACTAGTTTCCCAAACAGTTCCCAATTTCTAAACACTCTTGTAACTGTGCTTACTTTCCTTCTTTACTTTGCTGTTCCTTATCCCCCCTCAGGGGATCAGCTCAGAAGCAATAACATTGCCTTTACTTTCTCTCTTACATTTCTTTAAGAATACCTAGTCTAGGGGTGGCTAGGTGGCACAGTGGATAGAGCACCAGCCCTAGAGTCGGGAATCTTTGAGTTCAAATCCTCCCTCAGACACACTAATTACCTAGCTGTGTGGCCTTGGGCAAGCCACTTAACCTCATTTGCCTTGCAAAAATCTAAAAAAAAAAAATATCTAGCTCTCAAATTTGGAACTATGCCCAAAGAGCAACAAAAATTCCATTTGATCCAGCAATACCACTACTGGGTCTATACCCTGAAGAGATGATGAAAAAGTTGTAAAAACATCACTTGTTCAAAAATATTCATAGCAGCCCTGTTTGTGGTGGCAAAGAATTGGAAATCAAGTAAATTTCCTTCAATCGGGGAATGGCTCAGCAAACTGTGGTATATGTATGACATGGAACAATATTGTTCTATTAGAAACCAGGAGGAATGGGAATTCAGGGAAGCCTGGAGGGATTTGCATGAACTGATGCTGAATGAGATGAGCAGAACCAGAAAAACACTGCACATCCTAACAGCAACATGGGGGCGATGATCAACCCTGATGGACTTGCTCATTCCATCAGTGCAACAATCAGGGACAATTTGAGGTTGTCTGTAATGGAGAATACCATCTGTATCCAGAGAAAGAATTGTGGAGTTTGAACAAAGACCAAGGACCATTAACTTTAATTTAGGGAAAAAACCTGATATCTTATTGTATGATCTTGCTCTTATACTTTATGTTTCTTCTTTAAGGATATGATTTCTCACTCATCACATTCAATTTGGATCAATGTATATTATAGAAACAATGTATATTATGGAAACAATGTAAAGACTGGCAAATTGCCTTCTGTGGGGGGTGGGAAGTAAGATTGGGGAAAAATTGTAAAACTTAAAAATAAAATCTTTAAAAAAAAAAGAATATCTAGCTCTCATATTGCTTAATTTCTTAACATCTTGTTACTTTTAACCACAGTAATATGTAATAAACTTTCATGTCCATAAACCTCTAAGTCAGGTAAGAATCTAAATGTGAAAGTCATTCTCAATTTTCTTTTTTTTTCTTATTAGGTTTTTTTTGCAAGGCAATGGAGTTAAGTGACTTGCCCAAGGCCACACAGCTAGGTAATTATTAAGTGTCTGAGACTGGATTTGACTCCTGACTACAGGGCCAGTGCTCTATCCACTGCACCACCTAGCCACCCCCATTCTCAACTTTTTTAAAAATTCGGCAGTCTAGGGGCAGCTAGGTGGTGCAGAGGATAGAGCAACCACCCTGGAATCAGGAGGACCTGAGTTCAAATTCAACCTCAGACACCTAATAAAAACCTAGCTGTATGACCTTGGGCAAGTCACTTAACCCCACTTCCTGGCCAAAAAAAAAAGAATTTGGCACTCTTTCCTGCCTTCATCAGCTCCAACTCCATATTGGAACAAAATGAGAAGGACACTTGTTAGTCATTCACGGATAACATAAAAAAATTTACTTGGACAAAGCAAGAGGAGGCTGGCTATTCAACTATGCTAAGCAAAGAAGACATCTGGAATAGATTGAAGGAAGCTCCTTTGTTTACCTCACTTATCATATCTATCAATTGAAGACACCTGCTCCTCGAATTCCTGCCCCGAGTCCTCATGGCTGTGTTGGACTCAAACTGGGTCTGAGTCCTTAGTCCCTTGGACCAAACAAATCTTTAGGAATATCTCAGTATCTTTAAAGGAAAAACTAGGCAGCTAGTTGTGGATATAGTACGAGGCTTTGAGACAGCAACACTGGAGTTTGAATCTTGCTATGAACACTTACTAACTGTGTGAATCTGTGATGGTCACTTAAAGTCTCTTAGCCTCAGTTTGCTTTCTGCAAAGTAAGCATAATAATGGCACCTAACTGAAAATCATGAGATACTCTATGTAAAGCACTTTGCAAAACTTGAAGTATTAAATAAAAATTAGATGATGATTATTATTATTGTTATTATTATCAACCTCATTAACAAGAATATATTACTTGTAAAAGTATAATAATAATAATAATAATGAGTTTTTCAAAACTATACTCCTGGTAAAAAGGCTGATTTCTTTTAGCCTTCACTTTATACTCAGTAAGAAGTCATTGACTAACTCCCCCATGTGGGAAGACTTGACCTGCCCTCAGGATGCTTAAAGTCCAGGAATAGAATAATTAATCAGATAGTACTGCTTAAGGATGATAGTCTCTGAGGAGCAACTGGGTAACTTAAGATTGTCTGAACAGCCTTCATTATAAAACCACCGAGGTTAATGCTTTCCTCTATCCTTTGTTTTTGGATAAATATGCCCCTGTCTCTCTCAGTTCTGGATGATCATTTTGGACAGATGGCCTCTACCTACAAGTAATAGAAAATCCCAGAGAATAACTTCATGTCTAACCTATATTTTCTGTCATTAAGGTTTACAATTTTTAGGGTTCAAACTCCTACAATGGTTGGAATACAAAGTCATTATTTAATTTCAAACCCCTAAACCAGTGGTTCTGAATCTTTTGGGATCATAGATCCTTTGACAATATGAAGAAGACTATAGACTTCTCAGAATGAGGTTTTTAAGTTACATAAAGGCTAAGATACTGACTGATGGATAAGCATAAAACAACACAGTAAGTAAGTCATCAGGCAGTTTGAGTGCCAAGTCCTGGAATCAGGAATAATAGAGTTCACTTCTGACCTCAGACACTTACTAGCAGTGTGACCCTGAGCAAGTCACTGAACCCTATTTGACTCAGTTTCTTCCTCTATCAAATGAACTGGAGAAGGAAATGGTAAACCACTCCAGTATCATTGCCAAGAAAACCTCAACGGAGTCAGAAAGAGTCAAACATACCTGAACAACAAATGAGGTCATTAGACTGGTATAAGTGATTCAAGTTTAAGAAGAATATAAAATATATGTAAATATGAATAACAATTATGGGAGTTTAGACCCCTCTTCTGTGAAGGATAACTCAAAGTAACAAATCAGCAGCTTAGCCCCCTACTTGCCTCCAGTATTACAAAGTCTTAAGTATTCTGTTGTTCACCAATCACATCCCTCTCACCTGTTCTCCAGATCTGGCATACTCAGGTTCCTGGTAGCAAAACACATTTTGAGAGGGATGACCTTCCTGTCCTTGATGCCATGCTGGTGTTTGGGAGAGCCAGAGTCCTCGCTGCCACTAAAGCTTGGTGACTGGGGGGCAAACCCTTCCCAGGGCAGATCAGATACCAAGGATGGCTTCTTGATATACGGTGTCACCTCCCGGATGAACTTGACTATGAACAAAATCAGGATAGAAAAGTAAATTAGTCCTTTTGCAACTTCTAAAAGTGAACAATTGGAAAATAACCATGTTCTTACATTCTTTATAATAAGTGGCATGTCATTCTCAGGACATGGAAGGAGACATTTTAAAAATAGAAACCTGGGGGGGGAGAAAAACAATTACATAACTTTATTAAATGCTTAAATGGAATAGCAAGTTATACATAATAGATATGCAGTTTAATGTGCAATTTAAAAATTTTTACTGTTATAGAAATGCTTGTTTATCTCAGAAATTAAATATAAAAATATAAGCTATATATTTTTTATTTTACTGTAGAAATGTTTATTTTATCCAATAAATTAAAAATAAAATAAAAACTACATAAATATAAAAGTATAAGCTTAAATTATGTACTATTATAAAATGATAATTTCATTTCTCTGCATAAGAAACATGCCCTATGCCTTTATTTCTCAAGGAACAGATTGTGCAAAGATGTAAGGAGATAAAATCTTCATGCCCCAGGAACTAGACAAGTTGAGGGAACTTTATCTCAAATCATATTAAAATCAAAAACAAACAGCTGGACTCAGTTCAATCAAACTCATAAGAATCAATGCCTGATTACTCCACTAAGAGTCATAAATGTTGCATCAGCATCTCCTTGGCCTCTGGCCCCTAACATTTCAATAGAGGCAGACCATTAGCAACATTCTAGGAAGTAAAGGAAAAACCATAAAAAATAGGTATATCAATAATGTACAATATATGAAAAACATCAAATACTGTTATTTTCACCCACTTCCTTGTTTTCAAAGTGTGCAGAAACTAAAAAAAATTAGGATATTTCTAAAATTTTATATATATAATATAACATATATTATATATATATATATATATATATAGAGAGAGAGAGAGAGAGAGAGTCTTATCACTTCAAATATGAATATCTAGGGAAGAGGTTGCAAGTTTTAGCTGTGGTCAGCAAAAGCAAGGATATTGTTTTATAAGTTACATGACAAGATGTGCTGAAATTAAATATGATACAGAAAAAAAAGCTGAAGCTAGCAATTTGGGGAGACTATTGGTGTTTTGTGCTTCCCTATATCCTAATTCTTTCTGGGTGGGGAGAGCAAAGGGCTTAATTTAACTCCTTTGAGACACCAAAGAAAATCAAAAAAATAAACTAGGCCCAGTACCCATAAAGATGTCTTTTTCAGGGTTAAATCTAACTTTGTTCTTTACGAGGCTGACTCAGGACTTTTACGGCCTGTCTTAACCTTGTACTTTCAAGATGATTCCATGATGAGGACTCTGGCAACAATAACCAAATTTCCAGTTACTGCCAAAAGCTGATAGGGTGATTTTTAACATTCTGGTCATTTCAAACAATTTCTACCATGAAAGCTACACCAACTACTATAATTGTGGTTCAAATATCCCCCAAAGGAGTCTGGATCTACTCTGAAATCCATTTGATTCCAAATAGCTTATTAAGCTGGATACAAAAACCACTGTGAACTGACAATTTGGATGATTAACAAACACTATTTCTTTGGTGGATTCTTTAAGAGGGCAATAGCTACCCTATGTTGGCCATATCCAGACCAATAGTTATGGACAACTCTGGTCTGGTGGCAGGGAGCCATGTTTTGTATGCCACTTGGCAAAAAGCTGAGTCCATTTTCAAAAAACATAAAAGTATATGAGAATTCCTACAAGCCTCTTCAAGGAATTCAAAGAAGTCCAGTTCTTCATGACCCTATAGGGGTTTTTGTGGCAGATTAATGAACGATTTTCATTTCCTTCTCCAGCTCAATTTGACAAATGAGGAAAGTCAGGCAAACAGATCTAAGTGACTTACCCAATATCACACAATTCGTAAGTTTTTGAAGCCGGGTCTGAACTCAAGAAGATGATTCTTCCTGATTCCAGGCCTGGTGCTTTAGAGAAGGCCTATAGCTATATTTCTGTTGTAAAAGTGGGCCTCAATAAATAAATAAATGAATAAATGAATGAATAAATAAATAAATAACAGATAGATAGATAGATTTTTAAAAAGGTGGGCCTCATTCTGGATATATAGCTAACTTGAGGTAAATACAATAAAGTCAGCAGCTTTCCCCTACTGCATCACATTTTTAGTTAAATTGGGTGTGGGAAGGGAGAGGAGAGTTTATAAAGGGAAAAATTATTGCACTACAACATTAGTAAAATCTTCTCTTCCCCAATTTAACTAAATACTGGCCTAGGAAGAATTTTAGGAGTTTCAAAGATAATGCACTGAGAAGTTTTTTCTCCCCCTTTTCCCAGAAAACTTTCAATGCCTACCTCCTCAAATTTCATCTCTAAAGGATCATTGACAGTAATTACCTGTCCACTCAAGAGCAAGAACAAACACCTAGTAAAGACTTGCTATAATGATGCCCTCAGGGTCCCTGCCATGGGACTACCATCATAACACTGTACTTTAGATGCTTAAATAATTAAAGCCTCCTGGATGCAGTTCAAGACAAGCCTAGATAATAAAGAATTCTACTCCACAATGCAAACAAAAACACTGATGTTCCAGAATATTAATGGTGTATCTTGGTTTGGTGAAAAAACCCCCAACATGATTCACTTCTCAATCCTGTATGATCTGGCTCCCCAAGACATAAAAACTGAAGTGTCTCTCTTCAAAGGGAACAGTGATCTCTTAATTGCCACATAGAATGGGTTTTTCCCAGCTCTCATCCTCGTACTCCCTGCGGCCTTTGACACTGAGTCTGACCCTTCTGTCTCTGACTATTTTTGAGGGATCTTCATGTTTCTATAACTGTGGGTGTTACTTCAGGGCTCTTTTTTTTTACCCAGTGACCTCATCCATATCCATGGATTTAATGAATTATCATTTCTCTACACCTGACTCCAAGGTCTACAAATCTGGCTTTTTTCTCTCTCCCAAGATGTAGTCCTGGATCACAGACTGCCCGCCAGATGTCCTAGAGACATCTCCAATTCAATGCATCCAAAACAGAACTTAATACTTCCACCCCAACTCACCCCTCTTCAGGGGTCCAACATTCCAGGTTACACCATCCACATCACCCCCAATCCCTCATTCTCGGATACCCCACATGGTTCATCAGTGGCCCGATCTGTCACTCCTACTTTCTCATTCTCACATCTGTTCCCTTCATCCCACTCTAGGCTGGGTCACTGGCACAGCTCCCCTCCCAATTCATTGCCCTCCCTCAGTCCCTTTCCTCTTCGGTTCTTCCTATGCACAGCTGCCAAAGGGATTTTTCTAAAGAGCTGGCCTGACTTCTGTCATGCCTCTAAAGAAGGGTTCTCCAAGGCCTCTAGATAGAATACAGACTACTGAATTTAGCTTTCAAAGCCCTCCTCAGCCTGGGTCCAATCCATCCTTCCAGGATTTTTGACCTTATTCTCTTTCACCCAGGGCTACATTCCTGCCAAACCAGCCTACTTGTTCAGTTCAAGTGCCAGCTCTGGAATGAGGCCTTTCCTGACTTACCCTGAGCTGCCTGAGGGAATCCCTTAGCATTAATTTAGAGGTACTGAATATTACTATTTCTCCAGGTAAATCATAAGCTTCCCGAGGGCAGAAATAATATTATTTTGCCATATCCTTACAATAATTGCTAATAATAACTAATACTTATATAGAACTATTATCTCATTTATCTTCATAGCAACTCTGGGAGGTTGGCACCATTCTTATCCCCTTTTTACAGATAAGGAAACAGAGGCAAACAGAGGAGAAGCAATTTGCACAATTAGGAAATATCTAAGTCTAGATCGGCACTTAAGTTGTCCAGACTCCAGGCCCACCTCAGCACCTCTAATTTAGAACCATTCCATGTGCTTTACATCCTTGATGTCCCCAGAATTCTTGGAGAACAAAAGACAAACAACAATGCCACCTACCCAGCTCCAATGGCCTACTACACAGTAGCACTTAATAAATAAGTTGAATTTGTCATCACTCACAACAAATCAGGAAGCAGAACAAATAAAGGGGCTTCTGTGGGGAAGCAGCAATTCCTATTTTTCCTACTGCTTATCTTGAAATACCACATATAACATGCAACTTAAGTTTTCCTAACAGCAGAATGAAAAAGTGAGCCTGAAAACTCAGTCACAAGGAATGGCTTTTATTTGAATGTTGATGGTAACTATATTCCCTGGAAAGAAAGAATATCACAGAGAGATCTAGTAGAAGAGGAGAAAAATCATTTGGTCAGAGCTCCAGCATCTTCTCTGGTCCCTTCCAGAGGGGCTAAAAAAAGGACCCAGAAATCAAGAGACAAACCAGGAGAGAATGGTTCTTTAAGCAAGCTCCAAACAGTAGCTACTGAACCTTTCCATTCACTCAGCCAAGGCCCAGTTGCTATCAAACTGATGGGCCCAATTAGTTTTTCAACTTAAACAAACAATAAAAATAGTCTTCTCTTCACATCAAGGGAGGACAGAAGGGCAAGCAGAACTGGACAAGAAATCATCTACTACCTTCCCCTCTTATATACTAGGAAACTAAAAAGGGAGGACAAATAGCTTGCCCAAAATCACTTACTTTACAGGTGGCAGAAACCTCAGAGTGGGCAAGAGATAGATGATGGAAAATAAAGTTTAAATCAGGTTTAATGTTAAGTTACAGCCTGGGGATAGAATGAGAGGTGGGCATTTTCCATGTAAAGGCTCTATACAGCAAAGGTTATTAAGCCCACAGCTGGCAAAACTACTGAAGCCCAATCGGAATAAAAGCTAATTGGTAACTTCAACAAAAACAAAGACACAATACAATCTAAATGATGCTAATCTATGGTTTGGCCTGCAAGGATCCATTTCTATTTGAGTTTGACACCACTGCTAAATAGAATTAAGAAAACAAAAGTGAGAATGGTTTGACCTGAATCTGTCCCAAGTAGTAGGGAATTGATTATGGATGTTAGGGTTTCTCTACAATTTTTCCTTGGATACTTCAGTAAGGCATAGAGGTGATTGTGAGTCCTTGGAAGCTATGTCAGGGGTGGACAAGTTTTACAAGATTCTACCATGTTGGGTGGCTAGGTGGCACAGTGGATAGAGCACCACCTTGGAGTCAGGAGTACCTGGATTCAGATCTGAGCTCAGACACTTACTAATTACCTAGTCGTGTGGCCTTAGGCAAGCTACTTAACCCCATTGCCTTGCAAAAACTAAAAAGAAAAAGAAAAAAAAAGATTCTACCATGTTAGGAAAGATCTAATTATGTTCCTAGCAACAGACTGATTTTAGAGCTATTCTACATAAGGATAATAAGATTCATCTCCAAAAGGTTGGCCACCCAAATACAAATCCCTTGACCACAGCAAAAAAGAAAACAAGGAGAATAACAAGTCTTTCTGTAGTGATAATGACAAAGTGGTGGGAATCAGAAATTATGCTATCTATAAGTATTAACAACTGTGGGGTCTTTAGATTTAAGAACTTTGACCAGTGACCATTAAGGAGACAAACTACTGGAGGCAGAATGGACCATGCGGGTGGGCTTAGGGTTAAGACATCTGATTTCACATCCTGACTCAAGCATGTCTTTGTTGTGTGTTTTGGGCAAATCACTTAAATTCTCAGCTTCAGTTTCCTCATCTGTAAAGTGGAATTAACAATAGTACTCACCTCAAAGGGTTGTTGGGAGGATAAAATGAGATAATTTATGTAGCTTGTTTTACAAACCTCAAAAGCACCATTATTATTATAAATTAAATCAGAAAACAGAAGTTGCAACTAAACAGAAGGAAAAGTTCACATTTAGAGAGAAAAATACTGCAATTGGTGGACTGAGTTTTCTTGCTGTACATTCAAATACACGAAACATCCTTTCTGGGATACTTGATCATCTAACACTTCTGTGTACAGGATGAAATATTTGCAAAAAAGACCGTTAGGAAAATAATTTCAGCTTCTGTATGTTGCAAAATCCTACAAGAATTCAATAAAGACCATCAAAATTAAATCAAAATATTCTCTGAAGAGCAGCTAGGTGATGCAGTGGATAGAGCACCGGCCCTGGAGTCAGGAATACCTGGGTTCAAATCCAGTCTCGGACACTTCATAATTACCTAGCCGTGTGGCTTTGGGCAAGCCACTTAACCCTGTTGCAAAGCAAAGCAAAAAGCAAAAAACAACAAAAAATTCTTTGATCTTACATGACATAAATGTAAAGATAAACTAGGCAAGGTCAATGAAAAACATGGTGGGAAAATGTGGTTCAGTGGTAAATGAGAGACCTAAAACTTGAAGACTATTACATAGTGTTGCCCTATAGCTCAAGAATACTTTATTCAAGAAAAGAATCCATAAGGAGCATAACACCTTAAAAAAAGAAACTGACCATATTTTATTTGTTTATTTATTTTTTTTAGATTTCTGCAAGGCAAATGGGGTTAAGTGGCTTGCCCAAAGCCACACAGCTAGGTAATTATGAAGTGTCCGAGACTGGATTTGAACCCAGGTATTCCTGACTCCAGGGCCGGTGCTCTATCCACTGCGCCACCTAGCCGCCCCTGACCATATTTTAATAGACAGGAAATGATTCATTTCTGATGTGGAAGTCATTCCAAAATCAACTGTCTCTGTATAATAAAACCACTGGCTTGCAAGAGCAAATAGAAAAATATTTTTAAAATATTCTTCTAGTTAAGAATGAAATAAGAATCTGAGTCGTAGTGGTAGTATAATAAAGAGTGCACTGGGCCTGAACCAGAAAGATCTGAATCCAAATCTAGATCCTTACAAGGTGCATGACCTTGGACAAAGCGCTTAGTCTCTGCCTCAGTTTCCTCAACTATAAAATAGAATTAATAATAGCATCTACCCTACAAGGTTGTAATGAGGCACAAATGAAATTATATTTGTAAAGCCCCAAGTACCTGGTATATAATAAGCATATATTAAATGTTGAATGATTGAGGAAAACATATGAGATTCAGTGAAAACCACTGCAACTTGACCTATTTAAACAAATTACTTATGCCAAATATTGGGAAATGGAAAGGGCATTAACTATAACAGCAATAATTTCATACAGAAATGTAATGAATGTAACCAGTTGTCATAACAAGAAGAAATGCATAAGTACAATACATAGAAAGGATATTGGATTTTGAGCAAAAGTCTGAATCCTGGCTCTGGGACTTCGGTTAAGTTACTTACCTTCCCTAGATTGAGTTTCATCTGTGAAAAAGAGAGGGTTCAACTATATAGATGATCTTGAAGAAATGGGCAAAAATTTTGTCCTGAGAGTCTAGGGGAAAATATCTCCCCAGTAATCATAACTTTAGAGGTCAAAGAAATAATATCTGCAGAATGGTAGAAACTAAAACAAGACTGAATTCAGTTTCAAAGGGAGGCAACCTCTCTATCTTGGGTTCCACTTAAACATTCTGAAGAGAACGAAGTGTGCAGTCCCACAAGATGATCTGCTGAGATTCACTAGAGGGAAACACTCTCAACCAGAACAGACCTGATCTTGGGCACCAAGGTTAGCAAGCTATAGCTACATCCTGTCCCTATTGCTCAAACGTCCAAATAAGGAATGTGCCTGAGTAGTCTCACCTGATAGGTTCCTTTTGGTGTCTGCCCTAAAGCTGGAGAAAACCCTGAATATGTGTGTAGCTAGCGCCTTCTGTTCTGGGGAGTTACTAGCCACCTGGCAACTGACCATCTGCCCATGCTAATTAAATTTTTATCTTCTAGTGTGCGCCTCTTGATTTATTGACAAAAAAAGAAAGACCTAGATGGGGGAAATCATTCTCAAGGAAGGTTCTAGGTCCTCTAGACTGAGAAATTTCCTAAAAACTACTACAATTTAAGTTCAGCCCTACATCTTTGATCTTATGAAAGGTATAAAAGACCACCTTAATCAGGAAAATTTGATGACTTGCCAGGAGAGCTATGGCAGTCAAAGTCAATCAATTCAGAAAAATCAATACAGAAAAGAATGGTAAAGGATTATGTTACATCATTACATCAACCCCTAAGACTCCAAGAAGTGGGGGATGGGTAGGGGAAGGGAGAAAGTTGAAAGAAAGCTTCAGGGGCGCCTAGGTGGTGTAATGGATAAAGCACTGGCCCTGGAGTCAGGAGTACCTGAGTTCAAATCCAGTCTCAGACACTTAATAATTACCTAGCTGTGTGGCCTTGGGCAAGCCACTTAACCCCGTTTGCCTTTCAAAAACCAAAGAAATAAAAAAAAAAGCTTGACAATGTGGGTGCTCATCAATTGGAAAATGGCTAAACAAACCTGGTAGATAAATTTAGTAGAATATTATTGTGCAATTTGCAAACAACAAACAGCCAACTCTGTAGAATAGATAACTTCATAAGCTTTTTGTGTATGTGATTCTATGAGTTGAAATGAGTTTTATCATTAAGTTTGGCCTTATTGTTAACCCTTGACCTTACATGGGTGGCAAGTCACAGGTTGTCATTTGTTAGTCTAACTTTACTCTTGTGTCCTCATTAGCACATTTCATTTTCTGGTTAAAACATTTGAGATATTTTTACATGCAGTTATTGGGTTTGTGGGTTGTTGTGAGGATCAAATGAAATGATGTAAGCTGCTTTGCTACTCTCAAAACCGACCTATGTAAATGTCAATTATTATTAATACACTTAAAAGTACTATGATGCAACATGAATTTCAACATGGGCATCATAAAAATTTTTAAACATACTCCCACTAGCATTGGGCTGTGCTCCGAATTCAGTTGCATAGACTTCATATTCATAAGCCAAGCTCAACAAAGATCTGACTTGATACCACTCAAATTTCTAAGTTTGCACCTCCAAGTTCTATAAAGGTAATGGCTGTAAAATGTTATTCAAATATTAGATGCTATCTTATTCTCAAAAGCAAAAGAATTATGCAGTCAATAATTTTTCTGTGGGGCTGATAGTTCCAAAGGGGCAGGAAGATGGTACAGTGAATAGAGCTTTGCATCTGGAGTCTGGAAGACTTATCTTCATGAGTTCAAAGCCAGCCTCAGACACTAGCTGTGTGATCTTGGGCAAGTCACTTAATCCTGGTTTGCCTCAGTTTCCTCACCTGTAAAATTAACTAGAGAAAGAAATGGCAAAACCACTCTAGTATCTTTGCCAAGAAAATCCCAAATGGGATCATGAAGAGTCAGACCCAATGGAAACTACTGAACAACAGTTCTTCCAGAATGCCTCATCTCTGGATTTATTGCCAACACAAGCTGAAGGAGTCTTTCTCCAAAGCCACAACCACCTCTCTCCTGTCTATCACAAGATGACCAATAATTAATTGGCTTTTTTGTTGGATCAGGTTTTTTTTAACCATCTCATTTTACATTTTTAAGAACTCTTCATGCAAATAAAGCAGGTGCACGAAGCAGCACTTAGATTTCGTTAGACCCTATGGAATATGAATCTATTCTGGTGCTTAAAATAAAGTTTCCTGTTTGCTTGCAATTTTTAACACAGTTAATGACTCTTCTTTCTTTCTTTATTTCAGTCCAAACTCTGATCAAGCACACAAAAGCAGAAGAAATGTTTTTCTTCTGTGTGCTCAAGTTACTAGTGGATCAGAATCAAGACCTAAGATTTCTTTTAAACTAGAATGTGCTGGGGCAGCTAGGCAGTGCAGTGAATAGAGCACCAGCCCTGGAGTCAGGAGTACCGGAGTTCAAATCCGGCCTCAGACACTTAATAATTACCTAGCCGTGCGGCCTTGGGCAAGCCACTTAACCCCATTGCCTTGCAAAAAAAAAAAAAAAAGAAAAGAAAAGAAAAAAACTTTAAAAAAAACTAGAATGTGCCATGCCCCCCAACCAGAAATGAGGTGACTTGGAGTCAGGAGGACCTAAGTTCAAATCCAGCCTCAGACACTTAATAATTGCCTAGCTGTGTGACCTTGGGCAAGTCACCTAACCCTTCATTGCCTTGCAAAAACTTTAAAAAAAGTAAAAAAAAAAAGAAAGGTGACCTTTGACACTGGTATCCAGCAGATGTAAAGACAGAAATTGTAAAATTTTTAAAAATTGTAAAATAAAAAAAGAAATTGTAAAAAAATTATTTCTAATGATGAATTTATATATCCTGGCAAAATATATATATTTTTTGCAACATGACACAGTTTCAGTTGGATATCTACTATTGTATAATACTTGCAAAATAGCTTCATACATACACAAAGAAAGAACAAGTTATATATATATTATATATAATATATATATATTACATATATATGAGTAATTTGGGGTTTTTTGGACTATATTGGGTATCATTTTTCCCCTAGTAGTAGGGGATCCTTACCTATTAATCTTACATGGTTAGGTTTCTATGGTTCATATAAAATATGAACATTTCTTGAATAAATGCAAAAAGTGGGGGCTTTTGGCATTTCCCTTCAAAATTTCACATAACAGTTTTGTCACTTTCTTTCAAAAATATTTCTAAAATTTTCTCTTAGATCAAAAATCACTGAACAATAAACTATCATTGTGAAAAACAGCAGACTATTTCAAATTATTAGTCTAAATTATCCCCTGGGGCCTAATGCTACCATAGAAAGTGTTTCAAAATATATATATGGAACATCTCAAGACCTAATATTCTATAGTCAGCAGCAACTCTCCTCATCTTTATCTCCATTTCGAAGAAAATACCAGCCACATGATGGGGAACACTGACAATAGGCTTCAAAGATATAGGGAAGCTGTGTGACCTTGGACAAGCCAATAACCCCATTGCCTTGCAAAAACCAAAAACCAAACATAGGAAAACAACAAAATATAGGGAAGGGACCCTTCAAGTAGTTAGTATATCTTTCACAATCCCCTTTTGCTCACATTGGGGGAAAACAATAAAAAAAAAAATAGAACATTGACAGGCATGGGACAAAACTGTGTCAGGTGGAGGACTAAAGAAGGAAGAAGCTCCCTATCCAAAGGGGGGGGGGGGGGGGAATGAGGGTTACTTAACAGTGTGAGAAAAGAACTTTCCATTTGTTTCTCTTGGTAGTCCAAACTTCAAGAACAACACAACAGTTTAAATTAAGGACAGTTGCTAGCCTCAGCCAACCATCTGTTCTTACAGGTAGAAAAGGAGGTTACCATAAGTTAAAAGGATACTTCCTACTTGAAATGGATCTATGGAGCCCCTATTTATTACAACAAATTGTCTCCCCTTCCATAATAACCTGAAATATCCCACCTTCAAAAGACCCTGAAATAATTATGTCAAGAAACCTAAAAAGCATCTAACTTAATTAAATTGTTTTAAACACTAGTAAAAAAAATAGGTATTTTTGTAATTTATTTTTAGGAAACTTAGGGGCCTAGAATAAACAGCAATTAACATTATTTATATACATGTTTCAAAGTCCTTCTCTAGGAAACTGTGGGTTTAGGTTTCTTTTTCAATATACCAAAGGGGAAGGTAGTTTAAAAAAAGACACAATCTACTCGTAAGTGTGATCTTTTTAGTTGAGATCTCTCTTCCTTCTTTAGTCACCACCTCTTCTCAGATATCCAAATATCAAAATTAATCATTAAAACCAGTCTCTCTCTTTCATTTCTGAATGTCCCCCCCATCTGTGATAAAGTCTTTGAAAGAAGCAGTTTTTCAGATGAAATGTTATCAATGGGTACAACTGTAACCATATTACAAGACTTAAAAAAAAATTGATTTTTGTAATGTCATAAAAATGGAAACATATTATGAAAAGTCAGTATATTACATATATATATACATGTCAACTAAATTCTCAAGTGGAAAATGTCTATATTCCTCTCGTTTATTAAAATTGCCAACAGAGGGGATGGCTAGGTGATGCAGTGGATAGAGCACTGGCCCTGGAGTCAGGAGGACCTGAGTTCAAATCTCACGTCAGATACTTAGCTGTGTGGCCTTGGGCAAGGCACTTAACCCCATTGCCTTGCAAAAAAAATGCCAATAGAAAAGATCACAAAAATTTCTGATTTAAGTTTTCAATCAGTAAATTTATCTCATATCAAGTACAGTAGGACTAGGAAAAGATTACCAGATTAAGACATCTCATCTTTATGCATTGATATATTGTTTATAAATGCAAAAAAGCCTTTCCCCTCTATTAGAAAAAATTATAGTAGTTCCAACAAACACAAAAACTGTATGTGAAATTCTAACATAAATGGTATGTATCCTGGTTTAGTTGGCTAAACTTGATGATTTGTTTTGGAACAACAGTGACCCAAGAAATAAACTATAGAGGGAAATACAATATTAACTGAACACAATAGATGCGTTCAAAGGGTCAGCAAACACTCCTTCCTGAACATCCAGCTGGAGTCACCCCTGAGGAATGAAAAGGATATCCAAGTTTCCATATCTTTAACACTTTGTAATTATTTTTTAGTGTACAAAAGAAATGCTGTTAGTTGTTGCCAGGGCTTTGTTGTCTTTAGGGATTTTCTGACCAATTTGGCAGAACTAGTTAGGCTCAGAGGAGAAGGAAGAATACAAAGGTCCCTTTTCAAACTTATTCCCCTCTTCAATTCTCTTTCAAGACAGAAAAATTCAGAAACAATTTTTTTAGATGTTATTAGAGTCTCAACAAATGCAAAAATTTTTTAAAAAAAACCCTATTGCTCTAAATCATTAATTAGAGAAATGAAAATTAAATCATCTCTCTGAGGTACCACCTCATATGTCTCAGACTGGTCAATATAACCAGAAAGGACAATGATCATTGTTGGAAGGGTTGTGGGAAATTTGGGACAATAATACATGGTTGGTAGAGCTATGAACTCATCCAATGTTTCTGGAAAGCAGTCTGGAACTACACCCAAAGAGCAACAAAAATGTGCATACCCTTTGATCCAGCAACACCACTACTGGGTCTATACCCTGAAGAGGTATTGAAAAAGGATAAAAACGTCACTTGTACAAAAATATTCATAGCAACCCTGGGTGGCAAAGAATTGGAAATCAAGTAAATGTCCTTCAATCGGGGAATGGCTTAGCAAACTGTGGTCTATGTATGTCATGGAACACTATTGTTCTATTAGAAACCAGGAGGGATGGGAATTCAGGGAAGCCTGGAGGGATTTGCATGAACTGATGCTGAGTGAGATGAGCAAACCATAAAAACACTGTATACCCTAACAGCAACATGAAGGTGATGTTAACCTTGATGGACTTGCTCATTCCATCAGTGCAACAATCAGGGACAATTTGGGGCTGTCTGCAATGGAGAATACCATCTGTATCCAGAGAAAGAACTCTGGAGTTTGAACAAAGACCAAGGACTATTACCTTTAATGCATTTATTTATTTATTTATTTATTCATTCATTCATTCATTTATTTATTTATTTGTTGTTTGTTCGTTTATTTATTTGTTTATTTATTTATTTTTTAGGTTTTTGCAAGGCAAATGGGGTTGAGTGGCTTGCCCAAGGCCACAGGGCTAGGTAATTATCAAGTGTCTGAGACCAGATTTGAACCCAGGTACTCCTGACTCCAAGGCTGTTGCTTTATCCACTACGCCACCTAGCCACCACCTAGCCGCCCCCTATTACCTTTAGTTTAGAAAAAAAAAATCTGATATCTTATTGTCTAATCTTGCCATCTCTTTTACTTTATGTTTCTTCCTTAAGGATATGATTTCTCTCTCATCACATTCAATTTGGATCAATGTATACCATGGAAACAATGTAAAGACTGACAAATTGCCTTCTGTGGGGGGTGGGGGGAAGGAAGGAAGATTAGGGGAAAATTGTAAAACTCAAAATAAATAAAATCTTTTTTTTTAAAGGATTTTGTAAGGCAAATGGGGATAAAAGTGGCTTGCAAAAGGCCACACAGCTAGGTAATTATTAGGTGTCTGAGGCTGCATTTGAACTCAGGTACTCTTGACTCCAGGGCCGGTGCTCTATCCACTACACCACCTAGCCGCCCCTAAATAAAAATCTTTTTTTTTTAAACCCTACTATGAGCAAGATGCTGGGCTGGGTCCTGAAAAAAAAAAGACGATCACCACCAACACCAACACCAACACCAACACCAACACCACCACCAACACCACCACCACCACAGAAAATTAAAAAAAAATAAATGCTCCAGACTTCCTGAAGTTTACTTTCCAGTGGACAAAAAACCCAATTTGACAGATAAAAGAATTAAGCAGGGGCAGTGATGCAGTAAATAGAGTACCGGCCCTGGAGTCAGGAAGACCTGAGTTCAAATTTGACCTCATACACTTAATAATTACTTAGCTCTGTGATCTGGAACAAATCATTTAACCCCCATTGCCTTGCAAAAAAAAAAAATAAGGTGAAGACCAAATCCATCAATGGTATCAAAAGAATCATTTATAAAAACATGTTATCATTTTATTCAAATTCTTTGATGGGATTCGCCATAACAATTTTAAAATAGATATATAACTATTAATGATTATATCCAAAAAATCAGAAGATTATTTAAAATTAGAGCTATAAGAGGCAAATTTTTTAAGCTAAACATAGATTAGAAAAGATAATCAAAGATAAAGGATCATTTCAATTATGTGAAATTGTGCCAGGTCTTAAAGAAATTATATACTGGAAAAAATCTTGATCTGCTGAGTATAACACTGAGATTAATACATCAGAAGGGAAAGCAATTGGTGGGGGAAAACATCTTTATGCCAAATATCTCTGATAAAATTCTTGTCTTTAAGTAGACTACTAATAGAAATTAGAGATCAAAAGCCATTCCCCAAAAGTTAAGTAGTCAAAAGATATGAACAAATGGTTCACACCATTAACAATCATATGAAAGAATGTGCCAAATCATTAAGAAGAAAAATCAAAATTAAAACAACTCTGAAGTACTAAGGGGCGGCTAGGTGGCGCAGTGGATAAAGCACTAGCCCTGGAGTCAGGAGTACCTGGGTTCAAATCCGGTCTCAGACACTTAATAATGACCTAGCTGTGTGGCCTTGGGCAAGCCACTTAACCTCGTTTGCCTTGCAAAAAACCTAAAAAAAAAAGTAATTGGGGGAAGAATACAGAAGTACTGTTGGTGGAGTTATGAATTGGTTCAACTATTCTGGAGAGCAATTTGGAACTATGCTCAAAATTTTGACTGTAAAACAGTGTATATCCTTTGACCCAATAAAAACACTAAGTCTGTAATCCAAAAAAAGTAAAAAAAAAGAAAAATAAAAGGAAAAGGACATAGATGTAAAAAATATTTGAAGCAGTTATTTTGTGGTGGCAAAGAACTGAAAACTGATGGGATGTGATCAACTAGAGAATATCTGAATGAGATGTGGCATATGAGTGGGAAGGAATACTATTACTGTGCCACACAAAATGAAGAGCAAGATGATTTCAGAAAAACTTAGAAAGAGTTACATGAACTAATGCAAAGTAAAGTGAGCTTCAGAACAGGAGAATGTAGTACAAGATAACAGCAATAATCAGTTGTGAATGCCTTAGCTATTTCTCAGTAACATAGAGATCTAAGACAATTCCAAAGAAATTATGAAGAAAAATGTAATCTACCTCCAGAAAAAGAAAGGATAAAGTCCAAATGAGTCAAAGTATATATATTTTTCATTTTCTTGATCAGTTTTCTTTTATAATATGACAGCTATAGAAAGGTTTTCCATGCCTACACAAATATAACCTTTATCAAATTGCTTGCCTTCTCAATTTAGGGAAGGGGAAGGAAGAAAATTTGGAACTCAAATTAAAAAAATAAAAATTAATTTTTAATTGGAAATATTATTTAATTAGAAAAATGTTTCAAAATTTAAAAAAAGAAAAATTACTCTCTTCAACTTGCTGATCTCTTCTTCCCAAAAAGATACTACATTCCTGATCACCTTCCCCAGAGCTGGAGTACTACATACACCTCTGTGTGTGTGTGTGTGTTTCTTTCTTTCTCAGAACATGTTGTATCCTTTCAGCAGAAGGACTGAGGGCAATGTCTGTCACTGTATCCCCAACACTTAGCACAGTGCTTGTTTAGCAGATATCATGGTTATAATACATTTTACATAAATATTTATATAGGAATCAACTGATATAACATCTCAAGCTTCCTTTTGAAGTTATGGAATGAGAATTTACCATATTCTACTTCTAGAACATTCTAATTTTTAGGAAATATTTCCTTGTATCTGGTCTGAAGCCAAGAAGAACAAGTCCTGAGTACTACAACTCTTCAAAGACTTAAACTCACTATCATGTCCCTCTGTTCCAGGCTAAAGGGCTCTTTCCTTCAACCAGTTCTCTGAAATTATCTCCAAACTTTCACTTTCCCAGGTGCCCTCCTCTGGATATTCTAACCTCTCAGTGTCCATTCTCAATCTGGAAGATATGGGTCTCAATGTTGCCTAAAATCACATCGTAATTTTCTGCCTGCCATACTGGATGGCTGTCTTCAACCTAGTTACATGGCCTCCAGGCTGCTTCTCAAACAAGAACTTTCAGCTCCAGGTATTTTTTCTGGCTGTCCCCCACTCCACTCCTGGAATGCTCTCCCTTCTTATCTCCACCTATTAACTTCTTTAGCTGTCTTTAAGTCCCCACTAAAGTCCCATTTTTACAGCATCTTTCCTGGTCCCTCTTAATTCCAATGCCTTTCATCTGTTTTGCCTATAAATTAAACATCTATAAACAGATGTGAGCTTCTTGAGGGCAAGAAGTTGTTTTTACTTCTTTTTATCTTTAGAACTTAGGATATCTGTACACAGTCAGTGCTTAATAAGTGCTTATTGATTGGCTGACTCACTGACTTTGCAGTTCACTAAAGTCCCCAAATGGTCTTCAAAAAAATTAATATTTGTTTATAAATATACTGCTTGTTTGTATCTATTTATATTTGCAACTATCATCTTATTCTCCTAGATGAAATGATAATCACACCATGTATGACAATAAATGGAAAACCAAATTCAGATTTCAGGAATAGGAAAATATGGACTTAATGGTATAAATATGAATGTTATATGAGAGCCTCATGGACCAACACAATATTAGAACTTGAGTTGGGGAGGTTATATTTTATTCATGACTGATTATACTTAATTATAGGCCTTTAAAAAAGTTGTCTAACCTCCTTCTACTTCAGATAATTTTCTAAAACATAGATAAATGCTTAATTTCACTTGTTTGACCTACCTACTTTCCCAAGACAATATAGGTTAAGACCCAAAATGGTAGACTAGAGTACAAAGGAGTAATGAAAAAATCAAAATGCAGGCTTATGGTAGTCACTGGCCTCTGTTGTCTTCTCCTCCACTACTGTAACTTCTAGATACCTTGGGTTTCTCATTTGAAAACAAGGGAGACAAGACTAAATATCTCCTATGATTCTCCTTCCCAGGTCTATGCCCTATGATCTTCACCTTTCATTAACTTCAGAGTGGAAGGTGAGGAAAAGTGTTTCTGGAATAGCAGAGAAATAACTTACTATGGCGACTAGTCCCTCCTCTGCTGTCTCAAAATTTCCAATAGAAAGACCTAGGGATATGTATGACATTTCAAATAGAAGGCCACGGCTTTCATATGTTATCATTCCCTCAAAACTTAAGAGGTCCACCTAGTCAAGGAAAGCCTCAGGAAGAGTGAGCTTTTCATCTAAACACCGGGGATTAGGCATACTGGAATTCAGAAGAATGATTACAGTGCACTTTCAAGTCTGACCTATATATATCTCCCAGGACTATTGTGAGGATTAATGAGATAAGGCTCACAAAGTACACTGAGCTCTTTAAAGGAAAAGTACTCCTATTTAAATACAGTTTCCAGAACTAGCAACTCAATGTTAACAATACTACAAAGAAGGTCAAAGTCAGTTTTAAATGCTTATTGAAAAATGACTTTTTTTATTTTAACACTATAAAGCTAAGAGAACCCTACAAACACCTAAATTTAATCTGTTATGTTAGCTTTTACTTTTTTTATATTTTTTATTGTATTTACTTTATTTATAATAAAGACTCAGGCATCTCATTCATCCTTAGGAATGAAAATGATTCTCCTTTTACAGGGAGACTTTAGTGTTGCCATACCAATATAAAAAAAAAGAGACTAAAGTGAAGAAATCACTTTCAAGGCTACTAGGTGACCAAAATTCCATTATTTAAGAAATTTTGCCTATAGAATTTCTTTCAGCAAGGGGAGGAGAAAAAAAGAAAAGGAAAGTTGCCCTAGGTAGGTTGTGGCTTTCAAGGAAAACAGCTCCAAACTCCTTTTATTTACCTTCAAGGTTTATTGATTGAATACAAACCACTGGTGGTATATCGACTCTCACAAGCAATAAGGAGACCAGTAGTAATCTCCTGCACTTGCCCCGCGGGGGTCAATGTTGGTTCTAACTCCAAGGAATGAAGATGTTCATATTACGATCTTGGGAAACCAGCCAGGCTAACCACAAGTTAACAATGACCACAAGTAAACTGGACAAGAATATATACAAGGAGGGGAAGCTAGGTGGCGCAGTGGATAAAGCACCAACCCTGGAGTCAGGAGTACCTGGGTTCAAATGGGATCTCAGACACTTAATAATTACCTAGCTGTGTGGCCTTGGGCAAGCCACTTAACCCCATCTGCCTTGCAAAAACCTAAAAAATAAATAAATGAAAATAGATAAATAAATAAATAATGTGTGCAGGGGGTGGTAAAGTTCTTTTGAGGATTAGGCGTTGTACCTTGGACTCATCAGTTTACTCTGTTTCTGACTTAATATTTTCTTTCACCTTTTCTAGATGAAGGTACCTAGACTAACTAGGATAGCATGATAGAAACAGAGGAAAGAATTGTGAAAAATCAATAGAGCTGTCTACAGGTTAATGTACTAACGTAGGAATGGGTCAAATGAGAAAGCAGAGGCACATAAGTAATGCAAACAAAATCCTGCAAAGAGCTAGGACTCATCAGCCTCTGTTCCTCATTTCCTTACTTGACTTCTCTAGGCCTTATCACAAGTCCTAGCTTTTGAAGGCGTTCATTCAATGATACAATCAGCGCACACTGAAGAAGAAAGAAATGGCATTGGCTGATCATGTCGCTCCTTCAAGGATAACCAAAGTGACATAAAAGGTGAGTGAACCACATGTTTTTAAAAGTCTCTTTTTCTTAACTAAATTTGAGGTCTACCAGCACTGACTAAAAGCACAAAATTTACCCAAAAGTTTCAACTAAAAACATAGAAATGTGTTATCAAAAGAAAGTTAAAGAGGATTTCATTTTTTGTTTATTGGTTGTCAAAGAATTAATCACCTGATGGTTACCTTCCAAGCTAGTAATGTGAGCCTTTCTACCCTTAAGTAAGCCAGTCCTCTCTAAAAGCAAAGCTACTCTGTCATTGGGCCAGCAATAGAAGCCTTTTCAGATTGAATGGAAATGTGTACTCCAGCATAGTATCTGAGAAATCAGGGTCATGGGGCTGAGCCAAGATGGCAGAGTGAAGGCAGCATTTCCCAGAAACTCCTTCCCCCCCAAAACTCCAAAAGCCAACAAATTATGACTCTAGCCTAAATTCAGAGGGGCAGAAGCCACAGAAAGACTGAGTGATACATTTCCCCAGTTCAAGATAACTTAGAAATTCTGTGGGAAAACTGTGTTTCACCAAGACCAGGGGTTGGAAAAAAGCTGCAGTCACAGCGCAGTCCAGGGATCACCAGCAACATCTTGAAGGGACTGTGAGACAATTCTGCTAGACCAGAATGAGTGTGGAGTAAGGAGCACCAGCCACAGAACCTGCAGCAAGAATGGGGAGAAACCAGCCTACACCTCCAGAGCACAGCCCACAGACAGTAAGGGGGTCAGGGGAGACTATAGAAATCTCTCTGCTCTCCCTGGGGCAGAACTCTGCTATTTGACCACACTCAGACCCAGGTTGCAGTTTGGCCTTCTGTACTAAGATAGCAGGGCCCTCCTCAAAGCTCCGGGGCAGAGGGGAGCACCTGTGGTCATCTACATATAAAAGCACAGGCAAGAGAGCATAAAATCTTGGAGGAATAAAGGTCCCAGTGGGGTGTCCCAAACTCCCCCCCAAAGCAGGTGTCTAGTAATACTCAATATCTCAGGAAGCACCCCAAACCAGGCACAGGCTAGAGATATGAGTAAACAGAGGGAAAGTTGAGAAAATCTTTGCCTATGATCCCAAGAATCCTCCTCAATTTGAAGATGAGGAAGTACAAGCTCCTGCATCTAAAGACTCCATGAAAAATGGAAGTTGGGCTCAGGCTATGACAGAGCTCAAAAAAGATTTTGAAAATCAAGTTAGGGAGACAAAAGAAAAATTGGGAAAAGAAATGAGAGAGATGCAGGAAAAACATGAAAAAGACGTCAGCAGCTTAGTCAAAGAGATCCAAAAAATGCTGAAGAAAATAACATGGTAAAAACTAGCATAGGTCAAATGGACAAAACAGTTCAAAAAGTTATTGAGAAGAATGCTTTAAAAAGCAGAATTGGCCAGATGGAAAAGGAGATAAGAAAGTTCTCTGAGGAAAACAAATCCTTCAGATGTAGAATGGAGCTAAAGGAAGCTGATGACTTTATGAGAAGTCAAAACACAATACTTCAACACCAAAAGAATGAAAAATTAGAAGAAAATGTGAAACATCACATTGAAAAAAACAACTGATCTGGAAAACAGATTCAGGAAAGATAATTTAAAAATTACTGGGATACCTGAAAGCCATGATCAAGAAAGAGCCTTGACCTATTTTTAAAGATATCCTACAGGAAAATAGCCCTGATATCCTAGAAGCAAAGGGTAAAGTAGAAATTGAGAGAATCCACCAATCTCCCCCAGAAAGAAATCCAAATAAAAACCTCCAGGAATATTATAGCCAAGTTCCAGAACTCCCACGTCAAAGAGAAAATATTACAAGCAACCAGGACACAATTCAAACATTGTGGAGCTGCAGTCAGGATCACACAGAATTTAGCAGCAACTACATTAAGGGCTCGTAAGGCTTGGAATATAATATTCCAGAAGGCAAAAGAGCTTGGAACACAATGGAGAATCAATTGCCCAGAAAAACTGAACATCCTCTTCCAGGGGAAAAGACGGGACTTTCAATGAACCAGGGGAATTTCAAAAGTTCCTTTCAAAAGTTCCTTCAAACTTTCTATTCAGCTCTGGTCATTTCAAAATGACCAGAGCTGAATAGAAAGTTTGA
Source organism: Macrotis lagotis (assembly GCF_037893015.1). Lineage (NCBI taxonomy): Eukaryota > Metazoa > Chordata > Mammalia > Peramelemorphia > Peramelidae > Macrotis > Macrotis lagotis. The sequence continues at coordinate 49,519,805 of NC_133658.1, forward strand.
CCTTCAAATACTGGATTCAGGTGAAGCATAGAGAGCGGAGAAGGGTAAAATATGAGGGACTTAATGATAATGAACTGCATGTATTCCTGTATAGAAAAATGATGCTGATGATACTCATAAGAAACTTCTTGTTTGATAGAGCAGGTAGAAGGAGCTTATATAGATGAAGCACAGGAGAGAGCTGAAGATATAATATATTGTAAGGATGGAGTCAATGGCTAAAAGGGAAATGCACTGGGAGTAAGGGAAAGGAGAGGTGAAACAGGCTAAGATATTTTGTATAAAAGGTTTTTGTTTTACAATGAGCTTTTGCAATGACATGGAAGGGGGGGAAGGTGAGGAGGAATGAGGGAACCTTCACTCTCATCAGAAATGACTCAGAGAGGAAACAGCATACAAAGTATACTCAATAGGGTATAGACATCTAGGGTAAAAAGAGGGGGTGAAGGGGGGTGATAGAGGAGAGGGTAGATCATAGGAGAGAATAGTCAGATATAACATTTTCTTTTTCACTTCTTGCAAGGTGCTGGGATTGGTTGGCCTGTCCAGAACCACGGGGCCAGGTGGTTGCTGGGTCTCAGGGGTGGTATGTGGGCTCGGGGCCTCTTGGCCCCAGGGCCAGGGATCAGTCTGCTGCACCACTCAGCTACCCTACTGCACATTTTAGAAGAGGGACAGAGTGAGAGGAGAGAGAAAATATAATATACGGTAGTGGGGAGAAATGGATGGAGGGAATTACAATCAGTAACAGCAGTGCAAAAATATAGAAGTAACTTTTATGATGGACTTATGATAAAGAATGTGATCCACCTGAGACAGAGCTGAGGTATCAGAACACAGAATGAAACACAATTTTTTCTCTTTCATTTACTTTATTTCTCATGAGGTTCTATATTTCTTGGAGGGAACGGGTATTATGTTTACTCTTAAACAAGAATAATTTAGTAGTGTATAAAAAAATCACTTGTACAAAAATAATCATAGCAGCTCTGTTTGTGGTGTCAAAGAACTGGAAATTAATGTAAACATCCTTCAATTGGGGAATGGCTTAACAAAATGTGATATATATATGTATGTATGTGATGAAACACTATTGTTCTTTTAGAAGCCAGGAAGGATGGGAACTCAGGAAGCCCAGAAAGATTTGCATGGACTGATACTGAGCGAAATGAGTAGAACCAGAGGAACATTATGCACCCTGGCATCAACATGGGGGTGATGATCAACTTTGATGGACTTGCTCATTCTATTAGTGCAATAATCAGGCACAATACTTCATTTTTCTTCCTTAAGGAAATGATTTCTCTCTCACCACATTCAACTTGGATCAATGTATACCATGGAAACAATATAAAGACCAACAGACTGCCTTCTGTGGGGGGTGGGAGGAGGGAAGCAAGATTGGGGGAAAAATTATAAAAAATTAAAAATTAAAAAATAGAAATTAAAAAAAGGATTCTTATTTTGCAAAAAAAAGAAAGAAATCAGGGTCACTTCTGTGCCACAATGAGGCATTTCAGTAATATTTTCAAAGTATCTTCTATAGGTCATGGTAAGGTTCTATAAGAGATAGACAAATTTTAAAAAATCAGTCTTTCAATACAAGAAACATATTCTAGAAAATCATACTGCAATGATAGAAAAATCGAGTATATGGGGCGGCTAGGTGGCGCAATGTATAGAGTACTGGCCCTGGAGTCAGGAGGACCTGAGTTCAAATATGACCTCAGACATTTAATAATTACCTAGCTGTGTGGCCTTGGGTAAGTCACTTAACTCCATTGTCTTAGCAGAAAAAAAATAAAGTTCATACTTCAGTAATTTCACTTTAACATGGAAAAATAGGAAAAATGGTGGCAAAGAATTGGACATTGAGGAGATGTCTATTAGTTGGAGAATTGGCTGAACAGGTTGTAGGTGCACATTTATAGCAACATTTTGTGATGGTTAACTATGATAGACTTAGTTCCTCTCAACAGTTCAATGAGCAAAGACAATTCTAAAAGCCTAGTGGAAAATGCCATCCACATCCAGAGGAAAAAACTATGGCGTCTCAATACAGATCAAAGCATTATTTATACTTTTCAAAATTTGTTTTATTTTTTCTCTCATGTTTTTCCCCTTTTGTTCTTATTCTCCTCACAACATGACTAATATGGAAATATGTTAAACATGATTGCACATGTATAATCTATATCAGATTACTCACTATCATGAGGAGGGAAGAGAAAAGGAAAAATGTGAAACTCAAAATATTACTGAAAACTAGTTTTACATATAATTGAAAAAAAATTACTTTCTTATTAAAAAAAGTAAAAAACAAGTTGTGATATTATTTTGATGGAATATACTTGTGTTATAAGAAATGTGAAGCAGGATGTCTCAGAAAAGCCTGGAAAGACTTAAATGAACTGATGCAAGCTGAAGTGAATAGAACTAGGAGAACACTGTATCCAATAACAATAATTGTAACAAGAGTCAACTGTGAACGATTTAGCTACTTTAATAAAGACAACAATCCATGACAATTCCAAAGAACTCATGATGAACAATTCTGTACACTTACAGAGAGAAAACTAAAGAACTCTGAGTGAAGATTAAAGCATACTTTTTCACTTTATATTTTTGTCTTTTTTGGCAATGGTACTAATATGGAATCATGTTTTGCATGATATCACATATATGATAAGTATATTTCTCATCTTTCTTAATTGGTAAGAGAGGGACTAAAAAGAGATTTGAAAATCACAGTTTCTGAAGATTAAAAATTAATAAGAAGATGGTGGCGTGAAGGCAGCATTCCTGGACAACTCTGACCCCCCCAAACCCCCAAAAAACAAACAAATGAGGCTCTAGCCAAAATTTAGTGGGGCAGAACCCACAGAAAGACTGAGTGATACATTTTCCCAGTCCAAGATAACTTAGAAGTTCCATGGGAAAGATGTGTTCCACCAAGACCTGGGGTGGGAAAAAAAGCCACTGCGCAGCCCAGCCCAGCTCAGCAAAGCCCAGTCCAGCCCAGCCCACAGATCACCCACAACAGCTTGAAGGGGAGAGGAGAGAACTCTGCTGCACCTGGGTGAGTGTGGAGTGAGGAGCACCGACAACAGAACCTGCAGCAAGAATCGGGAGAAAGCATCCTGCACCCCCAGAGAAGGTGTTAAGGGAAGTCTGCAGAGATCTCTCTGCTCTTCCTGGGGCAGGACTCTGCTGTTTGCCTACACTCAGACCCAGGGTGCAGTTTGTGCTTCCATACTAAAATAGCAGGATCCCGCCTTATAGCCTCAGGGCAGAGGGCAGTGCTGTGGTAATCTACATATCAAAGCAAGGGCTAGAGAGCTTAAGACCTTGGAAGAATAAAGGTCCCAGTGGGGTGTCCCCCCCAAAAAAAAAACCCAAAGCCTTGGAAGTGCTGTAAATTAGCCTTGGGCTGAGGAAACGAGTAAACAACAGAAAAAGGAGGATCTGACCATAGAGAATTACCTGTCATATAGAAGATCAAAAGACATACTCTGATGATGACAAAATCGAAGCTTCTGTATCCAAAACCTCCAAGAGAAATAGAAAATGGGCTCCGACTGTGGATGAGCTCAAAAAAAAAAAAAAAAGACTTTGAAAAGCAATTCAGGGAGGTGGAGGAAAAATTGGGAGGAGAAATGAGAGCAATGTGGAAAAATCATAAAACCAAATCAAAAGCTTGGTGAAAGAAATACAAAAAAATACTGAAGAAAATAATATGTTAAAAACCAGTTTAGGCCTAATGGAAAAAGCAAAACAAAAGGCAAATGAGGAGAAGAATGCCTTAAAAAGCAGAATTGGCCAGCTGGAAAAGGAGATAAAAAAGTTCTCTGAAGAAAGTAACTCCTTCAAATGCAAAATGAAACTAAAGGAAGCTGATGACTTTGCAAGAAATCAGAAGAGGGGGGCAGCTAGGTGGCAGTAGATAAAGCAGCAGCCCTGGAGTCAGGAGTACCTGGGTTCAAATTCGGTCTCAAACACTTAATAATTACCTAGCTGTGTGGCCTTGGGCAAGCCACTTAACCCCATTTGCCTTGCAAAAACCTTAAAAAAAAAAGAAAAGAAATCAGGAAGAAATAAAACTCTTCCAAAAAAGCCAAAAATCAGAAGAAAATGTTAAATATCTCACTGTAAAAACAACTGACCTTGAAAACAGATCCAGAAGAAATAATCTGAAAATTATTGGACTATCTGAAAGCCACGACCAGGAAAAGAGCCTAAACTTCCTTTTTCAAGAAATAACACAGCAAAATTGCCCTGAGATCCTAGATGGGTAAAATAGAAATTGAGAGAATTCACTGGTCACCCCCCTGAAAGGGATCTCAAAAGAAAAACTTCCAGGAATATTATAGCCAAATTTCAAAACTCCCAAATCAAAGAGAAAATTCTAAAAGCTGCCAGAAACAGATAATTCAACTTCTGTGGCTCCATAATCAAGATTACATAGGATCTGGCAACATCTACATTAAGGGCTCGCAGGGATTGGAATATGATATTCCAGAAGGCAAAAGATCTTGGTTTACAACCAAGAATCAATCACCCAGGGAAAAAGATGGATTTTCAATGCAACAGGGGACTTTCAAACTTTCCTAATGAGATGACCAGAGCTGAACAGAAAGTTTGATCTCCAAGTACAGGACTCTGGTGAACCATAGAGGGAGTGGAAGAGAGGAACTAACTATGAGGAACTTAATGATATTGAACTGTTTGTATTCCTACATGGGAAGAAGATACTGATAACTCATATGAACTTTCTCATTTATAAGAGCCGTTAGAAGGAGCATATATAGACAGAGCACAGGAAGGAGTGGAATATAATGGTATGATGTGGTAAAGGGATGGAGTCAATGAGCGATGGGGGAAAAGTATTGGAAGGAAGGAAAAGGAAATGAAGAAGCTGAGAGATTTCACATAAGAGTCAAAAAAAAGCTTTTTCAATGGGGGGGGCAAGGCGGAATTGAGTGAGCCTTCATTCTCATCGGAAATAGCTCAGGGAGGAAATGGCATACACACTTAATAGGGTGAGGAAATCTGTCTTGCCCTGGAGAATGATGGGAGGAAAGGGACAGGATGAGGGGAAATGGTGGGAGGGAAGGGGGGAATAAGTGACAGAAGAGAGAGAAGATCAAGGGAGAGGGTACTCAGATGCAACACGCTTTTGGACAGGGCCAAGACGAAAGGAGAGAAAGCATAGAATAAATAAGAGTGGGGAGGAATAGAGTGGAGGTACAACTATAATAGCAACTGTGGGAAAAATATTGAAGCAACTTCTCTGGTGGATTTATGAAAAAGAAAGGAACTCACCCCAGAAACAGAGCCAGTGGAATCTGAACACAGACTGAAGTACAATTTTTTGTTCTCTCTCTCTCTATTCTTGAGGTTTCCCATCTTCTTGGGGGGGGTGGTTATGTTTATTCTTATGTTTACACTTATAACATTCAAATTACATCAATGTATGGCATGGAAACAATGTAGAGACTGTCAGACAGCCTTCTGTGAGGGGGGAAGGGAGAAGGGTGAAAATTTGTATAATTCAGAGCCTTGAAAAAAATGATGGGTACAATTTACTATTGTACACAATTGGAAAACAAAGTGTTTAAAAAAATAATAAGAATAAAGTACCCACTTAGCAATAAAAAAAGCAGGGAAAACATGATTAAATGGCATTGCATTTCCCTGTATTTAAAAGTCAGTAAGTCATCCCAAAACTGCATTAATATTTGTAGTTGGTTGCTGTGCTTCATGCTTGAAAAGGATCAAAATGGCATTACTATGCTGGAATCAAGATACCACCTCTCCATCTTAGACTGATCAGATCAATATGAGCTCAGAAAGTTCTAAATTTGCATATTTTATATTTCTTTTGAGCTATTGCAATTCTGCTTTGTTCACAGAGTATAGCATCTTCCCTGATGCCAGCCTGGCATGCTGGACCCCATGCTAGGGTCTCCCATGTCACACAATCAATTACAAAGTCCTTCTTCTGACCTCCTCGTGAGCACCTGCCTTGAGTGAGTTCTCTGTAAAACAGTCTTTCAGACAAAGCCACATTTGACATTTGAACAACACGACCAGTCCATTGAGTTGCACTCTCTGCAGTAGAATTTGAATGTGGCTCAGGAAAGAACCTCATTATCTGGGATCTCCTGCCAGGTGATCTTTAGAATCTTCCTAAGACAATTCCAATGGAAGTGATTCAGTTTTCTGGCATATTGCTGGTATACTGTCATAGTAGACTATTAACATCACAAGCATACAACAGTGAGGTCAGCATGACAGCTCTGTAGGCCTCAAGTGTGGTAGTCAGTCTAATATCTCTTTTCTCCCATAATTTTCTTTGGAGCTTCCCAAACACACCGGGTTAGCTCTGGAAACGAGTGCATCAACCTTATCATCTCTGTGTACATCCTGAAGTGAATACTGTCCTTGGACAAGTGAACTTATTCACAACATTCAAAATTTCTCCTCTGATGGTTGCATATGTGGAAAGAGTGACAAACTTCTGGTGAACTAGCTAGGGAAGAATCTCTGTTTTCTTAGTGCTAACGTTAGCCCAAAATTAGCACAGCGACAGAGAACAATCCATATTTCACTGCATCTCAGCCTCAGAGGCTGCATTGAGTGTGCAAATCATCTGTGAGCAAAGAAAGTTACATATCATGCTTTCCTTCATTTTAGTCTTGGCTTGTGGCCTTTTCAAGTTAAATAATTTACCTAAGTGTAGAAGCTGACCTTGATGGACTTTCATCAGAATTGAAGATATTCTACAACATTGCTGAAAATATTATGCATGATAGCAAGCCCATTTCACTCCACTGGTGACTGAGAAAGCTCAAAAGCATTGTCAATTATACAGAGCTCCTACAAACTTGCCATCATGGAACTGATGTTTAACTGATGTCGCCAAGCAGTAAATACCATTTATCAACTGCTCTTTGGCCCTCCCTGTAGCCACACTAGCTCTTAACCTCTTCGAAGTTAAGGATCAGCCTATAAGGAGGACTCTGGCAAGAATCTGACACGCAATAACTAAGAAAGAGGGAGGGAGAGAGAGGAAAAGAGGGAGAGGGGGAGAGGAAGACAGAAAGACATACACCTCTGAGATTGCCACAGGACAACATATTTCTCTTTCCTTTATTTGTGGTCAACATGTAAAAGTATATTAAGAGACTCCCCTTACCCACAAAGGTCCTTGTCTCCTCTTCAGGTTATATAATAAAAGTGACTGTTAGGCCATAACTTTAACCTAAAGTCCTTGATCTAATTTGAATAAGAAAACTTTCCAAAACATTCTAGCACTGAAATCTTGCAGTTTCTAAGAGTCTTCCCTGCTTGTGATAGTAAATACCATTCACATTCAGAGAAGGAAGGGAGGAAGGGAGGGAGAAAAATGTGAAACTCAAAAACCTTATTAAAAAAAGATTGTTGAAAACTATCTTTACATGTAGCTAGAAAAATTAATTACTAATTAAAATTTTAAAAAGTCTTCCCTGAAAATAATTTTAAAAAGGGACAGAACATTTTGATTTGTTCATTTGATAGGACCTCTGATCAAGTGTAAAGAAGAATCCTTGGAGGAAGAAGGATTTAATGATTTAGCAAAACAAAAATTAAGAAGTCAAGTCAATCTTCTATATGATAAATTAAAATTGTTTCCTGAACTCTGCTACTCCGTTTTTACCTGATTGAGGAATTTTGCCTTTTGCTTGTTTGTAAATAAAATTATACAGTAATTTTTAATGGCAATAGCTTGTAACAGAGATTTATCACAGGTCTGAAGAAAATCTGTTCTTTTTTAGATTTCTCACCCTTTAAGGAGAGATGCCTAAAATTAGAATGATTTAATGAATTAATTTCATCTTGGGAAGATTTGTGCTCAAAACCAGAATTTGGAATTTTTCTTCCACACATATAGTACAACAGGGAACAAAAGCATTTCTGAGGTTGTCAGGACCACTGAATAAAGAACGCAGGGTTTCCTTGATAAACAAAACCCTCTAAGGTTTTTTTTCTGGCTATATAATACTATTTTACTAATTTTCTTTTAAAATCATTAAAAGACCTTAAAATACATAGACCTATAATAATTTAATTTTTCTTCTTTTATCCTGGGAAAACTTTAAAATACAAAAAACTAAAATATCAACCTTGGAGAGGGAAGTGATCAAGACCATAGCAAAGGTCTTCAAAATTGTGCAATATGCATAAAATACCTCATTTTACCCCTTATTAATCATTTCACAGTTCTCTCCCTAGTTGAGAAACCTTAAAATAAACTTGTCTAGGCTCTCTAGCAGGGAAGGATAATTAGGCTTAGAGAAAATGTAAATATTTTTATTCTTTCAATTACTTTTTTTTCCCTAGAAAATTTAACAGCTAATTGTAAGCTAGAGACAAGGAAGGGCTAATTAGAATGCTCTTAATTTTTTTTTATTCAAGAATGGTCTATTAGAGCTTCTGAAAGAGCTACAAAAAAGGCAGATCTTTGGTCTCTAGTAAAAAAAGAACCCTAGAAGAGATAAATTGATCATTTAAAAAAATTCATTTTTGCTGTATTAACTTAACCTTTATCCTCTTTCATTCATTCTCACTTTTCACTAATTCTTTTCCATTCCCACTACCCCTCCCATTCCCCTGCTTCCTTCCAGTCCCAACCTACACGATGTCTAAATGAACTAACATTTGTGGTTCTCTCACAAAAGGAAGTCATCTCCAACTATAATATAAGTTTCCATAAACTTTGGGGGCTTGTAAAACCCTCTCATCTGTCATCATGTTGTACTAGTCCAGGGGTTAAAACATCTAAATTCTAACTAATCCTAACACTAACTCTGCAAATAATTAATAGTATGAACTTAGGCTTTATGACTTAACCTCTCTCTAGCCTGAGTTTGCTCATCTGTAGAATGAGTGGAGGGGAATAAATTCAATGTTATCTAAAAGATCTTTTGGGGGCAGCTAGGTGGTTCAGTGGATTGTGCACTGACCCTGGAGTCCGGAGGACCTGAGTTCAAATCCAGCCTCATACCCTTAATAATTACCTAGCTGTGTGATCTTGGACAATTCACTTAACCCCAATGCCTTGCAACAAAAGACCTTTTAAATCATTCTATGATCCTTGAAGAATTAAACTTCCATAGTCTTCTTCCTAGACCTCATACATTCCCTGGGAGGAATTCTCTCTAGTTCCAGAAACAGTCATACCTAAAAATCTGACAAAGTTAATATAAGAAATTACCACAGTGATACTTGAGGAAAATAGTTAAATTCAGTAAAAATATTTAAATTTACTACTTTATAACCACAAAAGGGTTCAGTATCATCAAGTCAACATCAAAAATTTTATGCCTAGTAAGATTTTTGAAATATTTGAAATCTAAACTATCCATCTGAGATTAGATTTGGTCACAAAATAGGCCACTTGAATTGAGCTGTTGCCAAAGTGTTTGGCTCGAATTGCATAGTCTTTCTTTGTCCTTCAAAGGAATTAAATGTAGAAGCCACAAAGACTAACTTCAAGCAATCAAAATGCCCTCCCTATATAATGAAACCAAAGGAGACCATCCATACTCTGCCATATGTGGTTACGGAATAGTACATAGAAAAGTAGCACAAACTCAAGAGAAAGGGAGGAAAAAAACCTTCATAAAACTAATCATAACAAATGAAAATAAGAAACTTAATTTCTTTTTGTTACAAATTTTTCTTGCTTTTCCTTCTCTCTGCCCCTCCCCAATAAAACTTTTTTTTAAGAAATAAAAACTAAAATCCTCAAAATAAAAAAGGCTTATCATCAAATAAATCGGGTGATTAAGGGCTCATCATGATGTTGTCATTGTTTATATATATATAACAGATTGATCCCTTTTTCCCTTTCTTTGGGAAGGCAGCTAAGTGGTACTGGCCTTGGAATCAAAAAGACGGGAGTTCAAATCCAGCCTCAGACACTTGACATTTACTAGCTGTGTGACCTTGAGCAAGTTACTTAATCATGATTGCCTCAAATCCAGGACCATCTCTAGTTGTGCTGATTCATATCTGGCCATTGGACCCAGATGGCTCTGGGATAGAAAGTGAAGTTGGTGACAGCACAGGAGCTCCTCACTCAAATTCAATTAATGTGCATGTCATGGTATCACTTCCCTGACGTTGTGGTCTTTTTTGAGAATGAAGGACAAGGGGCAGCTAGGTGTTGCAGTGGATAAAGCACCGGCCCTGGATTCAGGAGTACCTGGGTTCAAATCTGGTCTCAGACACTTAATAATTACCTAGCTGTGTGGCGACAAACATCATGAGTGGTGGTATCACTGGGTCAAAAGATACACAGAATTTAGTAAATTTGGGGGCACAATTCCAAACTGCTTTCTTGGATGACTAGACCAATTCACAGGCCCATCGACAATGCACTACTGTACCTTCCCCTATAGGCCTTCCACCATTTGCCATTTTCCTCTTTATCATCTTTGCCAATCAGATGGGTGTCTCTTAAGCCAACTAAAAAAAAAAAAAGCAAAAGCCAGTCCCTAATCTCAAATTTACAATCTAATGGGGAAGATAAAATGTAAATGTATATAATAAGATATGTTCAAGAGAAATTGAAAATAAGAAAGGGAAGGCACTAGCTATAAGGGTAACCTTCTTGAAGAAGATAGATATTTCCTGAGAGCCCATGGAAGCTAGGATGGGGAGGAGATGAAGGGGGGGGGGGGGTTCAGGAGTCGGGGAGAATGACAACTCGTGAAAATTTCCAGAACTGGGAGATGGAGTATCATGTTTGAGGAACAAAAGAGAGTCAGTGTTATTAGATCATAGAAAATGTAATGGAATGGAGGGTGAAGTGGGGGAGGGTCGGGGTCAGGGAAGCAGCATGGGGTACAAAGTCTAAGACTGTAGACAGGAAAGGGCCAGCCCACAAAAGGTCTTATAAGTCAAACAGGATTTTATATTTGATCCTGGAGGCAACAATAGACTACTGGAGCTGAATAAATAGGAGGGGTAGCATGGTCAGAATGTTACTTTAGAAAGATCAATTTGACAGCTCAGTAGAGCATGGCCAGGAGTGGGGAGAGACTTGAGGAATGGTGACCAAGGTTGTTTTACTAATCCAAGGGAAAAAGTGATAAGTACCTGTACCAGTCTGGTGGCAAGTATCTCAAAGGAGAGAAGGAGGTATATATGAGAGACTTTAAAAAAAAAAGCACCAAAGCCTTTAATTTGCATTTCTCTAATTATTAGTGATTTGAAACATTTTTTGTGATTTTTGATAGCTTAGATTTTTTCCTTTGACAACTGCTTATTTATATCTTTTGACCATCTGAACTGAATTACTTAGGGGTTGTGGCAGTTTATAGAGGTCAGCCCAATATTAGATTTAAAATCATTGAGCAATAGATCATGATGGAAAATCCCAAGTGCCTTATTTTTTAAGTACATATCACTTAAATTCATGGGGATTTGGGATGAAAGGGGGCAACTGGAATTTTGATTTTTATCAGTTTTAGGGAATTCCCTAATTAAAAACTCCCTTCATCATTACAGAAAGGCAACTCATCTTGGAGGACTGGCTGAGTAAGTATTAGGAGGTCCATTGGCTTACCCATGTCAGCCACATGTCTCATGGCTACAGGTCAGGAACACCTTCCTGACTCTAAGACCTGACCTTTATCCAGTATACTATGCCACTTCTTAACTGAACTCATAGAAAAGCTAATAATAATGACTATCATTTATATAGCATGTTTTATATGCCAGTTTCCCATTTGATCCTTACAATAACCCTGGGTGCTATTATTATCCTCATCTCCCATATAGATGGGGAAACTGAGGCAGACAGTGGTTAAGTGACATGCCCAGGGACCAAAAGCTAGTGTCTGAAGATAGACTTGAACTCAGGTCTTCTCTATCCACTATGCTACCTATTTGACAAGTGGCTTCCCTGAATTGGATTTGAGTGCGGGGGAGCTGTGCTGGGCCACCAGCTTCATTTTCTCCTCCAGAGCCGTCTGGGTCCAATGGCCAAATTAGAATCAAAACAACTGGAGACAGCGCTGGATTGTGGTAGCTAGATGGTGCAGTGGACAGAGAACTGACCTTGGAATCGGGAGATTGGGAGTTCAAATCCAGCCTCTGACACTTCTAACTGTGTGACCATGGGCAGGTTACTTAACTCCAGGGCCCTCTCCAGTCATACTGATTCACATCTGACCACTGGACCCAGATGGTTTGGAGGAGAAACTGAAATTGGTGACTTAACACAGCCCTCACTCAAAAAAAAATCCAATTCATGTGCTTATCATGGCATCACCTTCCTGATATGGTGGTGTTCTTCAAAAATGAAAGGCAACCATTATTATTATTATTATTATTATTATTATTATTATTATTATTATTATTATTATTATTACTATTAAGTGGTTTCCTTCAAAGAAAAAAAGAATTACAGGGGGGGAAAAATGGTAATTTCAGCAAATAATTTTTCCCCCATTCACAAAGTAGCCAGTCTCTCCTTCCTGCTAAAATAATCAGATGTACCTTAAACTCACTAAGAAAGTATAAGAGAAGAAAAAAGTCTTCTTTTGGTTTGATAAAACATATTCTTTGGTACTGCCTAAAAGAAAACAAACAAATTCAAAGCCATTAAAACCTGATCAGACAATACTGGAAGGGATGTGGGAAATCTGAGACACTAATACATTGTTGGTGAAGCTGTAAACTCCTCCAATCTTTCTGTAGTGCAATTTGGAATTATGCCCAAAGGGCAACAAAAATGTGCATACCCTTTGATTCAGCCAATACCACTACTGGGTCTATACCCTGAAGAGATCATGAAAAAGGGTAAAAATCATTTGTACAAAAATATTCATAGCAGCCCTGTCTGTGGTGGCAAAGAATTGGAAACTGAGTGAATGTCCATCAACTGGGAAATGGCTTAACAAATTGTGGTATGTTATGTTATGGTTAGTATGTCATGGAACACTACTGTCCTATTAGAAACCAGGAGGGATGGGAATTCAGGGAAGCCTTGAGGGATTTGCATGAACTGATGCTGAGTGAGATGAGCAGAACCAGAAAAACCCTGTACACCCTAACAGCAACACGGGAGTGATGATCAACCTTGATGGACTTGCTCATTCCATCAGTGCAACAATAAGGCACAATTTGGGGGTATCTGTTATGGAGAATGTCCTCTGTACATATAGAGAAAGAACTGTGGAATTCAAACAAAGACCAAAGACCTTTAATTTAAAAAAACAAATATGTTATCTTATGTAATTTTGCTATCTCTTATATTTTGTTTCTTCCTAAAGGATATGATTTCTCTCTCATCACATTTAACTTAGATCAATGTATACCATGGAAACGATGTAAAGACTAACAGACTGCCTTCTGTGGGGGTGAGGGGTGGAAGGAGGGAAGTGAGATTGGGGGAAAATTGTAAAATTAAAAATAAAGTTTAAAAAATAAAAAACCTAATCATAAATGATAACCATATAAAATAATTAAAACACAGAACCCTTTGTGAAATTAAAAAATAAGCAAATTCTTATTATTTTTTCCTGGTCCCAGCATATATCATGCCTTAAAAAAAAAAAAAGTACAAATTTGCTTCTATGTCAATAGAACTTTTTTTTTATATTTTTGCAAGGCAATAGGGTTAAGTGGCTTGCCCAAGGTCACACAGCTAGGTATTTATTAAGTGTCTGAGGCCAGATTTGAACTCAGGTCCTCCTGACTCCAGGGCTAGTAGTCTATCCACTGCACCACCTAGCCACCCCATATGTCATATATGTTATATTTAAGCACATAAGACTTTGATAGGGGGGTGGCTTCTTAGATAAGACATGTAAAGAGGTCCCCTAAACTTGCATTTGTACTTGGCTTAAGGAGTTCTGGCACACATGTTCTTTTTGCTTTCTCTTGTAATAAAATAAGTTACTACTCATGTCTTGTAGAGCATGACTGTTGGGTGATATACACAATCATATCTGGTTCTGCTTTATTCCAATAATATCTTCTCAACTAACCTGAGAAAAATGAATATGAAGTGTCACATGATAGAAAACTTTCTTCATCTTCCTTAGTCTTTTTCATTCTTTTATTTATTCAAAAACTTTCTCTCGTGCCTCAGAAAATAAAAGTAATGAATGTCAAATGGGTTCAATAAGGATAATTAATAATCTACAGAATTTCACAAGGTGGTGTGGCAAATAAGATAATAACACATAAAACACAACAACATTTGCAATGTTCTAGCTATTGCTTTCAACAAGAACACTCTGGGTGCCTGCTGACAGTATCTTTCTCCCCTTTTCACTTTGTGTGTGTGTGTGTGTGTGTGTGCGTGTGTGTGTGTGTGTGTGTGTGTGTGTGTGTGTGCGCGCGCTGTTTTCCCCTATTAGACTGAAAGCTCCTTGAGGGTAAGGGCTGTCTTTTTTTTTTACATCTTTTTTGCAAGGCAATGGGGTTAAGTGACTTGCCCAAGGCCACACAGCTAGATAATTATTAAGTGTCTGAGGCCAAATTTGAACTCAAGTACTCCTGACTCCAGGGCCAGTGCTCTATCCACTGCGCCACCTAGCTGCCCCATGGGCTGTCTTTTTGAAATTTATTTTTGTCTCTAGGTACAGTAGACACTTAATAAACCCATATTGTATTGTGTCTACTCTGTGCAAGGTACAATACCAAAAATTGCTATTCCATACCTCCAGGTACAGGATCTTTATTTTAGATGAAAATAAAATAAAATAAAAAGTTGGTCCTAATCCTGACCTCTAGAAGCTTCAAATATAATAAGAGAAAAATGAGCTCTTTGCCATGCTGTGCCATTTTCAATATCAATCTTGGCTCTGCTCCTGTAGCAATTTAGCAACCTCTAAAGCCACAAAGCATTTAAAATTGCTAAGATATTGCAGTTTTAGGTTTCATTTATCCAATTCAAATATATTTGCTACGTTAAGAGATTTCTTTCAAATAGCTTACAAGAAAATTCTACATTGCCCTCCCTAAAACATTCTGTCAACAATCATAAATCAATTTCTGTCAACAAGAAAGACTTGTAGGATAAAAGCTAGACATACCATAAATGGTAAGATTTCTGATGGTGATAATGCTGATAGAAGGGAGAGTTTGTATCTTGTTCTTGAAGGACTGTTTGCACAAGATCCAAAGGAGGAAATGTTTAATTTCACAATGTTTTTTGAATGTCAAAAGATAATTTGTTTTGCTAAGTGAACAAGAATGTATTAAGTCCCTTCTCTGTAACAGGCAGTAAGCTAGATGCTAGAAATAAAAAGAAAGGCAAAAAAGACAGCCCGTCCTGCTCTTACGGACCTCACAATCTCTAATAGGGGAGACAGCGTGTAAACAACTATGTAACACAAGATGTAGAGAGAATAAATTAGAGAGGATTTTCAAGAGAAAGCTTCTCCCCCAAAGGGGGGAATTTTAGTTGAGATTTGAAGGAAATTAGGGAATCCAGGAGACTGAATTGAGGTAGGAGATTTTTCTAGGCATATGAGTTTCTTGTGTGCCAGTATTAATGGATCAGAGAATATTGGAGGGGAGGCCATGTAAAAAGACTGAAGAACCCAGATAACTGAGGTTTTCATATTTGATACTGGAGCCACTTGAGTTTATTGAATGGAGATGACATGATCATACCTCTGTTTTAGAAAATCACTCTGGATGCTGAGTAGAGAATGGACTGGAGTGGGAGGGAAACAATTGTAGCTAACAGACCAACCAACAGCTTATTGCAAAAGTCTAGGCAGAAGAGCTAAAGGCCTGCACCAGAATAGTGGCAATGTCTGAAGAGAGAATTGGAACAAATATAAGATGTTGAGAAGATAGAATCTGCAAGACTTGGCAAGAGATTGAATAGAAGATGTTGGAAATGGGGTAAAATATTAGAACTGTAAAAATCAACATAAGAATAACTTCTGTGGATAAATATTTGACAATGCATGCATCAATAATTGTTATTTATAGTTAGCAATATATAATTATACATGTTTGTAATTCTGAAAATAGTTTGTTTGTAGGAGGCAAATATTTACATATACATTTGGGTAGGATTTGTCAATATTTAACTGGTATAAACATTACTTCTAGGTCTGTATCCCAAAGAGATGAAAAAGAAAAGGAAAAGAACCTATATGTACAAAAATATTTATAACAGCTCTATTAATGGTGTCAAAGAATTGGAAATTCAGGGCATACCTACCAATTGGAAATGGCAAACATGCTGAGGTATATGATTGGGATGGAATACTATTATGCTGTTATAATAAATGATGAGGGGCTGTTAGGTGGTGCAGTGGATAAAGCACCGGCCCTGGAGTCAGGAGTACCTGGGTTCAAATCCGGTCTCAAACACTTAATAATTACCTAGCTGTGTGGCCTTGGGCAAGCCACTTAACCCCATTTGCCTAGCAAAAACTTTAAAAAAAAGAAAAGAAAAGAAAAGAAAGAAATGATGAGCAAGATAGACTGAGAAAAACTTAGAAAGATATTCACTGATACAAAGTGAAATGAGCAGAATCGGGAAAACAATGAACATAGTAATAGCAATAATTATGATAAGCAACTGTAAATGACTTAGCTTTTCTCAGCAATACAATGATCCAAGATAATTCCAAAGAACTCAAGATGAAAAATGCTCTCTAGACAAAGAACTAATGGAGTCTGACTGCAGATGGAAGCATACTTATTTTAAACTTTATTTTCTTGAGATGTTTTTTGTTCTGTGTTTTCTTTCATTACATGACTAACATGGAGATAGATTTTTGTATCACTTGCACATGTATAACCTATATCAAACTGCTCACCTTATCAACTGGGGGGGTTGGGGGAAGAAAGGGAGAGAGAGAATTTGGAACCCAAAATTTTTTTTAAAAAAATGTTAAAAATTATTTTTGCATATATAATGGAGGAAAAAAATTTTAAATATTTAACTGACATGATGGATAAAGGGAAAACACTGGAGACAAGAAGAGTGAGTTCAAGTCTTACCTCTTTCTATCATGCCCAAGTTGACAGACCATTGCCTAGTCACTTAACCTTCAATATTAATATTGGCTCTGCTCTAAAACAACTGTGTAATATTTATAAATAATATTTATAAGACTATAAATTATAGTAGTTTATCTGAAAAGATGGGAAGAAATCTTCAAATCAATAAAATCCCAAGTCTGGACAAAAAGAAGGTGCTCTGAGGTGAATTATACATTTTTTCAAACAATGTGTCTTTATTATACATATTAATAGTTTGATCTCAAACAATCAATGAAGTAACCTTTTACAAGTCTCATTTTCATGGACTCTAAAGGATCGGGTTAGACTAAGAGATTGCAAATCCTTTCCAATTCTACTTTATTCTCACTCTTCATAAAATATTTTAATCTGGCTTCCTACCTTGTCATTGCATTGAAACTGTTCTCATCACTCACTAATGATCTCATAGTGGCCAAATCCAGTGGCCTTTTCTCAATTCTCCTTTTCCTTGACCTCTACAGCTTTGACACCATCCATCACCTTCTTAATAGTCTTGGGACTCCTCTCTCCTGATTCTCCTCCTATCTATCTGACCATTCCTTCTCTGGATCCTTTTCTAGATCACATCCTCTAACTTCCCCTCAGATTTCTGTCCTTCTCTTCTCCCTCTAGACTACTTCCCTTGGGGATTTCATCAGCTTCCAGATCTGTTTGCTAAGGATTCTCAGTACCACCTTTCCTGTCCCAATATCTCCAACCACCTTTCAGACATTTCAAATGGGATGTCTAGTAGACAGCTTAACTCAATATGTTTAAAACAGAATTCATTATCTTCCCCCCCCCCCCAAGTCCTTCCCATGCCCACCTTCCCTATTATCATAGAGGGCAACACCATCTTCCCAGTCACTAAGGCTCATGACCTAGAAAGTCATCCTGGACTACTCATCATTTCTCACCCCCCACTCTTTCCTAGTTGTTGCCACTTGTTCTCACTTCTGTAGTATCTTTTTTTTTTTCTAAACATTGACAGACTTTATTGTGGGGGGGCTCCCCCTGGGACCCCACCTTTTAAATAAAAAAAGTGCATAGAAAAGAAGGGATTTAGAAACCTTTGTACAATATATCTACATCCTGGACCCTGCAGGCAGGTGATAACTGGAGGGCAGGCAGGGCTCCCTGGGGACAGGACAGTGCAAGGGGAGGAGGGCCTCACACTCCCAGGGTGAGGGTGAAATAAGATGGCAAAGTATGTGGGTGGGGTCTGTAGTATCTTTCAAATACCCCACCTTCTCTCCTCTGACAGGGTCCCCACTCTGTTACAGACCTACATCACCTCAGCCCCTAGACTTCTGCTCTAGCCTGCTGGTGGGTCTGTCAGCCTCAAGTCTCCTACTGCAATCCATCCTCTCTTACACTCTCCCCTACTCAACAAATGCTAGTGGGTTCCCCAAACCTTCAAAGCATTCAAAGTCTTATGTAATAGTCCTCCTCCTAACTTTCCACACTTTTGACACCTTACCACCCCCCCCCCCCACACACACACACATTTTGATCCAGTAACACTGACCTTCTGGCTGTTGGCAAATAAGTCACTAGTCTCTCAGCTCTAGAAATTCTCTCTGGCCACCCCTCATGTCTGAAACACTCTCTTCTCACCTCTGCCTACTGGCTTCCTTTTTTATTCCCACTAAAATCCCCTCTTTTATAGGAAGCCTGTCCTTACCCCCTATTAATTCCAGGGCCTTCCCCTGTAAATTATTTCCTACTTAGGCTATATATAGCTTGTTTTCTAGATAATTTGTTTGGATGTTGTCTCCCCCATTAGCTAGTAATCTCCTTGAGGGCAGGGACTGTTTTTTGCCTCTTTTTGTATCTCTAGCACTTAATATAGTAGGCACTTAATAAGTGCTTACTGATTCCACTGCTGTAACTCTGGCTTCTGGCCTACAGTTTTTGCATAAAAATATCTTCACTGTTTAAGAAAAGGATTGAGTCAACCACCAAGTTGTTTGGGGGAAGGGGAAAGGAGGGCATCAGTTAGCCCTAGAACTTGAAAGAGAAACTTTCTTTTCCTTCCTATTTTGAGAGAAGAGATGTCGGGAAGAGGCAGACATGAAGAGGAACTGGAGCCTCCAGTCCCTGATTTACAGCCTAATTCCCTAGAGACTTCAGAGAATTTCCCCTTGGGTTAAGGTCAGGAATCCTCTCTGGATTGAGCTGAGACCTTTCCTTCCTAATGGGACAGCACATTTATTCTATGTATTGTTTGGCATATTTCACTGCTTCTCTGATTTGTTTGCTATTTGAATGAATAATTTATTCAATATTCACATTTTAGGATGGTCTTCAGTTTAACTAGTATTTAGTGAACAAGATTCAGTTATATAAACCTTCCTTCTTTAAAAGGAAAGTTTGCAGAAAAGGAATTTAAATGTAATAAAAAATAATTTCCCCTAGAATATGGGGGTGGTGTTTAGAAAAAGAATGAGGCAAAAAATACATTTAGGGAACAGTTAGGGAATAGTGGATAGAGCCCTGGGCTTGGAATCCATAGATTCATCAATTCAAATCTGGCCTGAGACACTCACCAGCTATGTGACCCCGGGCACTGGGACATTTTATCCTGTTTGCTTCCATTTCTTCATTTGTAAAATGAACTAGAGAAGTAAATGACAAGCCACTCCAGTATCTTTGCCCAGAAAACCCCAAATGGAGTGTCATAAAGAGTTGAATAAGACTGAAGAACATCAACAAAAAGATTTAATTCTAGTCTACTGTATTGGGTAGCTTTGGATTAAAATAATCAAAATTGTAAAACCTCAAAGAATGTCTTTCATGAAAATATAGCAAATTCATCATAACCAAAGCTTATAGGAAAAAATGGAAAGATATTATGTTTTGTCCAAATGATATTTTATGGAAAGATGACTTAAATAATGATCTCTAAACCAACAACAACAACAACAAAAGGTTGGGAACCAAAAAGAGGGTTATATGTGGAACTTCAGCAGAAAGACAAAGGGGTTTTTTTAAATCAAAAAAAGCAAGATTTCTTTTCATGAAACACTGAGGGGCACTAATAAAAATCAATAAAAACTTGTTACTTTTCATAAAATAAAACTGGATCATATAACCTCTTGACTCCTTTTTTTCTTTCAAAGAGTTGAAGCTAATCATTATTTTCTAAGGAGTCTGCCATGTAATGGGGTACAGTCTATGAAATCTAAGGGTACCAGATGGAATTTAATTATAAGGAATTTAAGGGAGCCAAGGAAAGAGGAAGAAACAATTAGGCAAAATGGTAAAATGGTCACACCCAAATTTAATAACTCAAAGAAGAGTAGAAGGAAAATGGAATGAGGAATTTTTATTCTCTCTTCCTAGAACTCTACATCTCTCCTGTTTAGTTCAGATAAGAAATCCTACAAACCCAGCTTTTTCTTTTCTTTTTTCTTTTTTGAGGGGGCAGGGGAGGAAAAGAGCAAGCCTAAGGGAGTAGGTGAGAAAGAAGTTCTTTCAGAACTACACAGTGAGGAATTTGGCTCTGCATTTGAGGTCTCCTCAATAGCTAGGAGACTCCACTCTGGAAAGCTAGCAATTTTGGTACATGAATGTTTGAGGGAAAAACTGAAGAATGCAATAATGAGACCTCCCAAGGCATGAGTATGTAAATAATTTAACCATATACAAATGATACATCAGTAACATAGAGTTCCTAAAATAAATAATTTTTATCCTTTTTCCACAACTGAATACAGACCAACAGTCAGACCAGCAATTTGAATTAAGTAGAGGAGTAATTTGATGCCAAGAAGTTGTGGTAAACTGAAGAGTGGAAAAATACTTGCTTATGTCACAGACTACCCAACTGAGACAGATTAATGAATGGGCCCATGTTGCCCATTTCCCTACCTTGGCAGGTCAACTGAAAAAAAGAACTTGCTCTAGTTTGAAAATCACTATTTTTAAGGAAATCTCAAGAATTCACACAGCCTAAGTCTGCAGTAGGTTCATTCAGACTTTAGGAAGAAAATATTAACTTAAGCCTTTTTCTAAAAAACAAAATAAAACATTATCAGGTATCGGCTGGCAATCCAAGTCCCAGACTTAAATTTCCTCATCTTTAAAATAACATGCTGTGAGGAGCAACTAGGTGGTGTAGTGGATAGAGCCCTGGAATTAGAGGACCTGAGTTCAAATCAGACCACAGACACTTGATAATTACCTACCTGTGTGACCTTGGGCAAGTCACTTAACCCCATTGTCTTGCAAAAACAAACAAAAAAAATAGTAGTGCAATGTGCATTTGTAAATGTAAATATGTTAGAATTTAACTATTCCTATGTGTATATGTATGCATATGTATACGAGTGTATAAGTCTGCATGCATAAACATGTTAGACTTTACCCACTCCTGTATGCATACATGTCTGTGTATATGCATAGGTAGGTATATATGTGTGTGTGTCTATACATATACAGGTTAGATTTTGCCCATTCCTCCATTGTGTGTGTGTGTGTGTGTGTGTGTGTGTGTGTGTGTGTGTATGAAGTCAAACTTTTTAAAATTTAAAGTCTCACCATTTTAGACAAAGGAGAACTAGACAAAGGTACTGATACTCATCTCATAACCAGTGCAAAATTCCTGAGCACATCCAAGAACATCATAAAAGCAAAAGTAACCCAATAACACACAAACCCCAGTTCTGTTTGTCCATACATCAATAAGAATGGGGGAGTGATCCCTGATCTCTAGCTGTTAAGAATCTTAGTCAATAATAGCAACTATTGATATAAAATTTACAAAACACTTTTAAAATATTTCATTTGATTCTCACAATACTTCCAGAGGAAGGTGTGATTATCACTCCTATTTTGCAAATGGGAAGCCCAAGGTTAGGATTTGAATTCCTGACTCCAGGGCCATCACTCTCCACTGGGTCATCTAGCTTACCAAAACAATTGTTAGTCCTGTCTGACTCTTTGTGGCCCAATTTGGAGTTTTCTTGGCAGAGTTACTGGAATGATTTGTCATTTCCTTCCCCAGGTAAGGAAATCGAGGCAAACAGAATTGAGTGACTTGCTCTGAGTCACATAACTAGTAAGTGACTGAGCCAGGATTTGAACTCAGGAAGATGATTCTTTCTTGACTTCAGACCTTCTACTTTATTCACTGTGCCACCTAGCTACTCCATATAAATGGATAATGTTTACTTTTTTTACATCAATTGATGACTGAATTTTAGGTTAAATAGAAAACTAACACAGGAACTTGGAGAGAATTTAAAAGGGAATGGGGAGAGGGGAGGTAGAAAAAGGTAGAGGCTAAAACTACAATTATTGAAAATAATGACTGTATATATATATTTGTTCATGAACGTATGAACGTGTTCTGTGTGCAGTATGACAGAAATCACATGTATTATTGGAAGTTCCTTTATTTGTGCTATTTTGTATATTGTATACTTGTTTCTCACTGCAACAATTAGAAAGATGGGATATTGGCAGAGAAATATGATCTCAGTGAAGCTACTTAGGATCCTGAATGTAAAGCTAAGGAAAGTCCCTTGACCCTGCTTCTAGCCTATCCCCAGCAGCTATCATCCCAGGAAACAAGCCCTGGGGGGATGTAACCAGGGATCTAACTGGGCACTGGACACCTTCCCTGGTAATCACAGCTGCTAAATGATTAGTATCACCACCAAAATCTCTGGTACTGTCAACTGGCTCCAAGTCAGAAACAGGCATGGTTTTCAGTGGAAATGATATTAAAAGAAGACAAATGAAAAGTCAAGGAGGACTTGTGAAGAATTTACAGTGTACCAGACACCATGCTAAACAAAGAAAGGCAAGAAACAAGACAAAAAAACACCACCCTGTCCCCACCTCTCCAGGAATGTACAGTCCATTGATGAGGTTTGTCCTTCCTTCTCAAATAAGACCACATCAGGGAGGTGATGCCATGACAACAAGCACATGAATTGGATTTGAGTGAGGGGGTCAGTCTCACTTTCTCCTCCAGAGCATCTGAGTCCAGTTACCAGATAAAAAAACTAGGGAAAAGCTGTTTACAGAAAATGAGGCTTTGGCTAAGAGGAAGTAGAGGAAGAGGGAAAGAATTCTAGGCCTAGGACAGGGGAAAACACAGGAATGAGGTGATAGATTGCCTTGTATCAGGAATGGCACCCTATGAACCATGGGATCATTCCATCTGACTTGCACATCCTGGAGATGCGAAGCATCCACCATTAGAATATGACATCCTAAGGGACAGTTAGATATCTTAGTGGATAGAGCATTAGCCCTAGAGTCAGGAGAAACTGAGTTCAAATGAGATTCAACATATTTAGAGCTGTGTAACCCTAAGCAAATCACTTAATCCTATAGCCTACAAAAAACAAACAAAAAAGACCATTGGCTCCTAGAAGATAAGGCAGTCAGATTTTGAAGTCCCAGAGCTTAGCCCAGTGCTTCACATAAAACAGGTGCTTAATAAATACCCACTCATTTAATTCATTCATTGCAGTTCTCACTCCTGTGATCTTATAAATAGATGTGGCTACAAAGTGACCAGGGATTATCTATAGTCCTTGGTCAGAATCTAGGTTCAACATTTGGAGGTTCCTGAATTACTCTCTAATATCAAACAAATCTATTTTGGTTACATTCTACTTGAAATAGCAAAGAATAAATTAATTCCACAAATATAGCTCATTGCCACAGATATGTTCATGACAATGAAGATAGAAGAAAAGTAAGGTGTTTATTAGAGAAGTCCACCTGGGAGACCTTGGGGACAGATGGTACATCTCTTATCTCTTCCTACCTTTTTCCCTGGACCCCCCCCCCCCCAGCTGCTATGGTCTTCCTCTCTCAGATTACCTCCCATTGATCACATGGACCTGGCTACTTCTGTGGCCTTCCCATTAACAATGTGAGTTTGCCCAGGACTATCTGGGCCTTATTTCATAATCCCAGCTCTCATCAGGTGTTGGTTCATAGGAAGCTTTAAATCAATGCTAGTTAATCTTACTTGTGTCTGGACTATAGGCCTTGATTTTGGAGACTACATTCCCACCTCAGCAAGAATTATCAACAGGAAGTAGAAAAGATAAGAGGGCACTTTGGGGCAATTTGCTCACCATTGTGGTATTTTCAAACAAAGTAGTCTGGTGACCTTTGCTCTGATTTAAAAGGTTTTAATACTTATTTAGGACCTTGCTTCCCTCCTGGCTTCTAACCCTTCTGCTGCCCTAAAACCAACACCATAGAAACTGAATCAAACCCCCCACACATCCCAGAGTTTTGTTTCCTTAGCTAGGAGGAGCTGATCCAGATCTCCTAGGTCTCTGCCAACTCTTCAATCTTGAGTCTAAGAGCTTGTCAACTTACAAATGATAAATTTACAGTAATTATTCAGATGTTTTCATCTCAAAAATATTTAAAACATGTATTTTTTTCCTTTTTTAAAAAAATTTTTAGTTGAAGAAAAGAAGTAAGCAGGACTAAGAAGATTAACATTCCTTTCAGCTTCACTCACCATAATGTAAACCCAAGAGCCCAAGGAATTAGAAATTGTCCCTCCCCTCAAAAAACTCCCAATTGTACTGGTTTTATTTAAGAATTAATGGGGCGGCTAGGCAGCGAAGTGGACAAAGCACTGGCCCTGGAGTCAGGAGTACCTGGGTTCAAATCTGATCTCAGACACTTAATAATTACCTAGCTGTGTGGCCTTGGGCAAGCCACTTAACCCCATTTGCCTTGAAAAAGAATTAATTTGTCTAAATGGATGAAATAAAACATTTGCTTAAGCAATATTAAATGACTTCTTACCCATGCCTTCACATGGGCCTAGCTTACCTTGTTTCTATTATACATTGCTTATCTATTACCCAAATCAAAAAATTACTCTCTTATAGGTATATAATATACAGAAGCAAACAAATATCCCATCTTTTGGGGCAATGGCTCTATTCTACAAAAACTGCTGGTAAAACTAGAAAGTAGTCTGGCAGAAATTGGATATAGATCAATATCTCATACATATAATAAGATAAGCTCTAAATAGATACATAACTTAAGACTTAAATAAACAGTGATATCACAAGTTGGTGAAGCAAGAAAGAAATTATCAATCAAATCTATGGCAAAGGGAAGTGACTATGACCAAAGATAGAATGAAATTACAGAAAGTAAGAGGGACAATTTTGTTATTTTGACATAAAATTTGACAATTTGACATAAAATTAAACAGCTTTTGAACTAATGCTACTAAAATTAAAAGAGAAACAGGTAAATGGGAGAAAATCTTTGTAGTGAGTTTCTCTGACAAAAGTCTTATTTCTAAAATATATGGAGAACAGATTCAAATTTATAAGAATAAGAATCATACTCTAACTGATAAGTGGTTCAAGGATATGATACTAGCTGTGTAATCCTGGGCAAGCCACTTAAGTTTCCTTATCTGTAAAATGTCAATAATAGCACTTCCCTCACAGGATTGTTTCGAGGATCAAATGAGGATGTAAATGTGAAGCCCTTAGCATAATGCACACTATCACACAGCAAACTCTAAAGAAAGGAGGAAGAAATCCACGCTATTAATAGTCATATGAAAATATGCTCCAAATTACTAGTAGAGAACTGAATGTTAAAATAACTCTGAGCTTCAAATTCACACCCATCAAATTCGATCAATCAATAAAACATTTATTAAGTTCCTAAAATGTGCCAGACTGAGCTAAGAGCTGGGAATACAAAAAAGATGCATTACAGTCTTTGCCCTCAAAGAACTTGAAATCCAAATGGGGGAAGCCAAGGAAACAAATATGCATAAATAAGCTAGCTACAGGACAAGGCAGCAGTCTAGATGAGCAGGGAGGCATTAGAAGGAAGAGTGTCTAGGAAAGACTTCCTGTGGAATACAGAACTGTCCTCAGGAGTTCAAGTCCCACCTCAGACACTTAGTAGCTGTGGACCCTGAGCAAGTCACATAGCCTTTGTCTCATTCTTCTCATCTGTAAAATGGGGATAAGAATAGCTCACACCTTCCAGTTGGTTGTAAGGATCAATTAAGATACTAGTTGTAAAACAATCAGCACAGTACCTGAGCCACAGTCCTGTAAATGTTAGCTATTATTATTAGCTGGGACTCCAAGAAAGTCAGAGAAATCAATAGGAAGATGCCAGGAGGGAAGGCAATCCAGGCAGAGGACAGCCACAGAAAACTGAGGAAGTGAAGATCTTTTCATTTATCAGCTAGGAGCCAGTGTCACTGGAATGAAGAGGAATGTGGAAGAAGACTGAAAACAAAGAAGGGGACTTTGAAGAACCAAAGATTTTGGTTTTGGTCCTGGAGGGGACAGGGAACCACGAAAAGTTTACTGAGTGGGGATGATGACGGTGGTGGGGTGACAGTCACACCTGTACTTCAGGAAAATCACTGTGGTGGCCAGGGGAATGGACTGGAGTCAGTAGAAACTTAAGGCAGGCAGACCTTGTGTAAGATTGGCAATGACTGATGATGGATGCCAGCAGGTGGGAAAACAGGTTCACAATGCACTGTTGGTAGAACTGTGAAGGAGTCCAGTCCTTCTGTAAAGCAATGTGGTACCACAATCCAAAAGCTGCTACTATATCTTTATCCTCAAAGAGATCAAAGAAAAAAGGCCCATATGTACAAAAATATTTATAGCAGCTCTTTTTGTGGTGGCAAAGAATTGGCAGCTGAGAGAATGCCTATCAACTGGGGAATGGTTACATAAGCTATATGGTGTGCACATATGTTTGTCTGTATGTATCTATGTATCTATGTATGAGTGTAGATGTGATTAGAATACTTAAAAATGAAGGAATCACTTCACAGAAACCTGGGAAGACTTTTATGAACTGAAGCAGACTAAAGTGAGAAGAACCAAGAGAACAATTTTATATAAGCAACAACAATATTGTAAAGACAAACAAATCTGAAAGACAAACACCTACAATTCCAGAGGACTCACAATGAAACGTACTACCTGGCTTCTGACAGAGTGGTGTATTCAAGAGTACAAATTGAGTATATTATCTTTTTTTGGACATAACCATGTAGAAATTTGCTTTGCTTGACTATTCATGCCTGTTTTTTCTTGGTATTTTGATTTTCTTTCAATTGGGGAAGAACAAGTATGGAATGAAGAAAATGTAGATATGAAAATAAAATTTAATTCTAGAAAAATTATTCTCACTTTTGAATTTGTCATTCTATATTTTAAAAGCATTTAAAAAAATCCATCCCTCTAAAGATCAATGGGCAAAGGATAAGAATAAAGTCCATGAAAACTGGAAATAATTAAAAAAAAGTTGTCAAGAGTCAATGTTGGGAGGGGTTATGGGAAGAAAGACCTAATACACTTACAGTTGGTGGAATTGTAAAGTGGTCCTATCATTCTGGATTTCAGCTTCTAGTTCTGCATATGAGTAAACTGGGCAGCCTGTTGACTGAGCAATTCTACTTTTGAATATTTTCTCCAACAAAGTTCAAAATAGAAACAGATTCAAAATAGACCAAAATATTCTTAGTAGCATTTCTGTGGTAGCAAAGAAATGGAAATAAGGTATGCGCCCATTTACTTGGAGAGTGGGTAAAAAAAAAAAGAGTAGTTAAGCGAGGAAAAACAGGAAGAATTCACAAGATAGGAAGATTTATATGTATTGATACAGAGTAAAATGAGTAGAACCAAAACAACGGTATTCATCATGACCTACAACAATGTCAATTTAGGTTGGGGGTTTTTTAGGGTTTTGTTTTTTTTTGGTAAGGCAAATGGGGTTAAGTGGCTTGGCCAAGGCCACACAGCTAGGTAATTATTAAGTGTCTGAGACCGGATTTGAAAACAATGTCAATTTAAAAAATCACTAAAAGGAAATTGAGTTTTGGGTAATGGCCGGGAGAAGATCATAAGAAATATTTCTCCCTCCCTGAGGTAGAGAAATAGGGGAACTACTAAGGCCAAGGGTCAGACAAAGTTTCTAAATCAGATGTTTTTGCTTAATTGCTTCTCTTTGTCTAGATCAGGGGTGTCCAACCTTTTAGCTCTTCTGGCAGTAACACCCACAAAAACTTGTCAAGGACTATAAGCTTTTGTTGGATGATAGGGCCCAGAAGAGTTAAAAGGTTAGACACCCTGGTAGAAAAAGGGTACAGTTTGGAGATGGCTTGCAAATAACTGAGCTTACAAAGTCAAAATGCATCAATTCCTAAAAAATAAAAAAAAAGACAATGGGTTAAGTGGCTTGCCTAAGGTCACACAGCTAGATAATTATTAAGTATCAGAGGATGTATTTGAACTCAGATCCTCCTGACTCCAGGGCCAGTGCTTTATCTACCACCTAGCTGCCCTAATAAAACAATTTTTCAAAATAGTTGATTTTGTAGTAAAAAAAAAAAGTAGCTAGCAAGCAACAGGATAAAAGTAAGGGTTCTTAACCCAGATCACTAAAGTTATTAAATCAATATCACCAATAAAATCTTTCATGAGGAAACATTTTAATTAGAAAGTCCTATATTTAGTTCTCAAAGGAAAGTAGGTGACGTAAGAGAAATCTTCCCACTATCATAGAAAATTATAAATTTTGTTACCAGTCTGACAAATTAATCACTAATAAATACTCCAACTGTCATATTAAAATCCCAATGCATCATATCTGTAAATGAGCATTCAGCTCATCATGCACCCTAAAAACGGATTCCTAGGCTCTGTCCTCTGCCCCTGGAACAGGACTCTGGGGTTCTGACCACATTCAGATCCTCATTGCAGTCTAGGCCCCCCATAGAACAGCAGGGACCCCCAAAACCTCAGCCCCGTGGCAGAGGGAGGCACATATGGTCATTCATAGACCAGGAGGGAGGACAGAGCCTCACACACTGAGACCCTTGTGGGAGTGTTCCAAAAGGTCAGGAAGCACCCCAAAACCAGGCTAAGACTGGGAAAATGAGCAAGCAGAGAAACAAGAGGAACACCATTGAGAAATATTTTGCCTGTGAGCCCAAGAAGGACCAAAACACTCAGTCTGAAGATGAGGAAGCACAAGCCCCTGCATCTAAAGACTCCAAGAAAAACAGAAATTGGGCTCAGGCTATGACAGAGCTCAAAAAAGACTTTGAAAATCAAATAAGGGAGTTAGAAGAAAAACTGGGAAAAGAAATGAGAGGATGCAGGAAAAACATGAAAATGAAGTCAGCAGCCTAGTCAAGGAAATCCAAAAAAATGCTGAAGAAAATAGCATGCAAAAAACCAGCTTAGGTCAAAGTTATTGAGGTCAAAAAGTTACTGAGGCGAAGAATGCTTTAAAAAGCAGAATTGGCCAGATGGAAAGAGATAACAAAGCTCTCTGAAGAAAACAAATCCTTCAGACAAAGAATAGAACTCAGGGAGATTGATGAATTTACGAGAAACCAGGACTCAATACTTCAAAACCAAAAGAATGAAAAATTACAAGAAAATGTGAAACATCTCATTGAAAAAACAACTGATATGGAAAACAGATTAAGGAAAGATAATTTAAAAATTATTGGAATACCTGAAAGTCATGATCAGGAAGAGACCCTTGACATCATTTTCAAAGAATTACTACAGGAAAATTGCCCTGATATCCTAGAAGCAGAGGGCAAAATAGAAATGGAGAGAATCCACAGATCCCCCTGAAAGAGATCCCAAAAAACCAACCCCCAGGAATATTATAGCCAAGTTCCAGAACTCCCAAGTCAAAGAGAAAATATTACAAGCAGCCAGAAGGACACAGTTCAAATATCGTGGAGCTGCAGTCAGGATCACACAGGACTTAGCAGCAACTACATTAAAAGCTCGAAGGGCTTGGAATAGAATATACCAGAAGACAAAAGAACTTAGAATGCAACCGAGAATCAACTACCCAGCAAAACTGAATGTCCTCTTCCAGGGAAAAAGATGGACTTTCAATGAACCAGGGGAATTTCAAGTGTTCCTGTTGGAATGGCCAGAGCTGAACAGAAGGTTTGATTCTCAAATACAGGACTCAGGTGAAGCATAGAGATTGGAGGAGAAGGGGAAAATATGAGGGACTTAATGATGACTTAACTGCATGTATTCCTGCATAGAAAAATGACACTGATAATACTCATATGAACCTTCTCAGTTAATAGAACAGGTAGAAGGAGCTTTTATAGATGAAGCACAGGAGAAAGCTGAATTTGAAGATAAAATATGGTGTAAAAATGGAGTCAATAGAAAAAAGGGAAATGGAATGGAAGAAAAAGGAGAGGGGGGAATAGGCCAAGATATTTCATATAATAAGATTTTTCTTTATTACAATGAGCTATTGCAATGATTTGGAAGGGGGGAAGGCAAGAGGGAATGAGGGAATCTTTGCTCTCATCAGAGGTGGCGAGGAGAGGAAACAGCATATATACTCAATGGGGTACAGACATCTGGAGTAAGAAGGGGGGGGACAGGGGGAAGGGGGGTGATGTGAGTGATGGAGGAGAAGATGGACCATGGCGGGAGAGTGGTCAGATATAACACATTTTCTCTTTTACTTATTACAAGGGTCTGGGATTGGATGGCCTGCCCAGGACCATAGGGCCAGGTGGATTCTGGGCCTAAGGGGTGGTATGGGGGCTCAGGGCCTCTTGGCCCCAGGACCAGGGATCTCTCTGCTGCGCCACTCAGTGACCCTACAGCAGAGTCAGAGTGAAAGGAGAGAGAAAATATAGTACATGGTAGTGGAGAAATACAAAAGGAGGGAGTTGTGATCAGCAATGGCAATGGTGGAAAAATATGGAAGTAACTTTTGTGATGGACTTATCATAAAGAATGTGATCCACCCATGACAGAGTTGGTGGTGTTGGAACAGAGACTGA
Source organism: Macrotis lagotis (assembly GCF_037893015.1). NCBI lineage: Eukaryota > Metazoa > Chordata > Mammalia > Peramelemorphia > Peramelidae > Macrotis > Macrotis lagotis. The sequence goes on from NC_133658.1 coordinate 49,550,694, forward strand.
AGCACATTTTTTATTATTATTATTTTTTGGGGGTGCAGGGCAAATGGGGCTGGGTGGCCTGCCTCGGGCCGCATAGCAGGGTGAGGCCAGATTCGGACCCTGATGCTCCTGGCTCAAGGGCCAGTGCTCTGTCCACCACCCAGCTGCCCCTACTATTGTTACTATTTTATTTTACTTTAGGTCTTTTTTTTTCTTTTTTTGCTTTATGCAGGGTAGTGGGGTTGGGGTGGCTTGCATGTCACACAGCTGGGTGATTGTTGGGTATATGGAGCCAGATATAGGCTTAGGTACTCCTGGCTCCAGGGCTGGTGCTCTGTCCACTGCGCAACCTGGTCATACCTACAATTATTACTATTATTTTTTAATTTTAATTTTAATTTTTTTTCTCTCCCCTTTACTTTATTGCTCAAGTGAGTCTATATTTTTTGGGGGAAGGGGGTATTTTGTTTATGCTTAAACAAGAATATTTTATTAATGTATTAAAAAATTGTACAAAATGAGAATAAATATTAAATTTAAAAAAACTGATTCACAGAATACCTGTAAAATGATAGAGTCCTTATTGGAAATGGTCTCTAAAATAGATATAAGTTTTTTCATTCCAAGAATAAAGCATCCCATAACTACTTCCTCATCACTAGATGCCCCCTAATTGAAGTTCTTTTGAAGAGAGGCCCATACTGGTTGTCTATTTTGCCTAGCCCATAGGGGTTTCTCTGCAGCTTGGGACCACTCTTCCTAGACCTTAATCCCAGTTTCACAAGGAAGTCCCCCAAATACTTCATGGCTACTTCCAAATCTTCCCCAATCCAAATAATTTTAGTTCCTTCCAATGCTTTCTTCCTACAGTGTGATATTCCCCTCCTTCCTTTAAAGGCTAGCCTCAGGAGCTGCCTCCTCTATTAGGCCCTCCCTTCACCCCAGGTGGCACTTATTTTGGGTTTGACTTTTCTATGGAAGGGCTGTTTCCCTTTAGTGGAACATTGGCTCCTTGAAGGGAAGAATTGTCTCATTCTTTTCTCTGGCATGGCAGGAATGACTTGGATTACCTGGGGAATCATCCAGAGGCCCTTGGACCTCTGGAGTGCCCTCTCAGACATACCATCTGGATCTGAATTCAGGGCTCAGATGGAGTCTGACTTGACATGAGTACAGGAAGTTGAATCTTAGAGAAAAACAAAGACGCAATATGTGACAGGCCATCTCTCTTGTTACCACGTAAATGCTTTGACAAGGACAAGAACTGTGTAAGCTTCTTTTCTTGGCACTAATACAGTGACTGGCACAAACCAAAGGGATTAATAAAAGCTTATTGACTGATGGAGGGCAGTAAAATTTCCAGTTTGTTTTCGACTCCCCAGAGCCTTAGCCCAGAACCTATCACTTAGGGAGTTACTAATAATGCTGGTTGATTATGTGAACATCAGAACAGGACTTGAAATTTGAAATATATACTATATTACAACAAAGTAAAGAACTTTTACAGCAAAGTGACACAGTGCCCAAAATGCTGGACTTGGAGTCAAGATGACCTGAGTTCAAATCCAGCCCCAGACATTTACTTGCTGTACAACCCAGGCAATTCACCTAACCCTGTTTTCTTCGGTTTCCTCATCTGTAAAATGAGATTGAGAAGGCAATGGCAAACCACTCCAGTGTCTTTGCCAAGAAAACCCCAAATAGAGTTATGAAGACTAAATGACTAAAATGACTGAACAACCAACAAAATAATTAACATCACTTAGAAATATCTTTGAAGGTGTTCTATGGCTTTTCCTTTGTATCCCTTTTTAATTAGCTGTTAAATTAGGCCACTTGAGTAAGGATATGGTCTATCGGGACTTTGTTTCCTATTTCTTTCCTAGAGGGCAGAAGTAGGAACAATGAGTCGGAAGTTACTAAGAGGCCAACACTGGCCTAATGTAGTCAAGTCAAAAAGCACTGATTAGGAGGGTTCCAAGTTGCCAGACACCATGTTAAGAGCCGAAGAAGAAAACATTTTAACAAAAAGAGCTATTTCCAAGGAAATGGGGTACCTCAGAGGAGAGACCCCCTTGGAGGCCTTCAGGTTCCAGTTAGAGAACCACTTTTTGTTGACTGTGTTAGAGAGGAAATTATTTTTGTCAGACTTCTGGTGGACTGGACAATCACTGCTATCCAGTTCTGAAGTTCTATAATTCTTTTGTTGTGTCCTCTCAAGTAACTACCAGTGTTCAGCAGATAGCATTCAATGTATAAAGCTGACTACATCCACCTATTTTCAGTCTCCCCATCTGCCAGCTCTTTCCCTAATGATCACAAACATGTCTGGATCTTTCCTCACCCTTAAAACACCTTCACCTGATCCTGCCTTCCTCTCAAGCTGGCATTCTGTCTTCCCTCCCTTTCAAAACTCATAGAAAAAGCTCTTTACAATAATGGCCTCCACTTGTTCTCTTATTTCTCTATTCCATTACAAAATGAAGTCTCTAAAGCCACAATCATTTCTTAAAATTTTCAATTCAATGAACATTTATTAAGCACCCATTATGCACCACACTATGCTAAACACTGGGCAAATAAAAACAGTCCCAGCCCTCAAAGAGCTTACAGTCTAAAGGAGGAAGAGTGGGAGGGAGGGGTGCTGAGTGGAGCACCTTAGTCCAAGTGGATCGGCAGTAGGAAACACAAATTCTCTGAGCTTTATGGACCCTTATCCAGCTGACTTCTTTGCAGCCCCCCCACACCCCTTCCTAGATACCATTTCCTTTTTCAGTCTTCTTTGCTGGAACCCCCTCCTAGGCCCAATGACTATAGTCTTATCTGTCAGCATGGTCAATGGCGGTCTCTGTGGTGCCCTATACTCTCATCTTGAAACTAGACCTCCAGTTCCCTACTGCCCCAATACCCAATACCTCAACTGGATGTCCAGAGGTGCTTCAAACTTAAAATGTATCAAATGAACAAATTCTCTTTCCTCCCCAACCCCTTCTTCCACCCTCTTTCTAACTTGTCTCCTTCCCTTAAGGGCCCCATCACTTTTCCACTTGCCTACACTGGCTCGGCACCCCACCCTCCCCTCAACTTTGTCAGTGTTAAGTTTTATCAAGTCTACTTCCCCAGTATGTCTGCCTCTCATTCATTTCCTCCTCTTTATTCATTCCTACTGACATCATTTAACTCCAAGCCCTCATCAGCCCCTCATCAGGGTGACTAGCTGCCACTGGATAGTGAATGGAGGCAGGAGGACCTGAGTTCAAATCCAGCCTCAGACACTCAGATACTTTACTAGCTGTGTGACCTTGGGTCACTTCACCCTGACTGCCTCACATACAGGGCCATCTCTAGTCATCCTGATTCATAACTGGTCACTGAACCCAGATGGCACTGGAGAAGAAAGTAAGGCTGGAGCCCCCCTCCCCACCCACCCAACCCAATTCATGTGCTTGCCAAGGCATCACCTCCCTGGTTTTCTTCAAGAACAAAGGACAAACATCATCATCAACTAGTCTCCCTACATCCAGACACCATTTTCCAATCTATCTTCCACACAGTTCACAAACTGATACTCCTAAAGCACAAATCTGACTGATCCTATCATTCCCCTGCTCTAGAAGCTTCTGTGATCTCTACAAAAAAACTCCTGTTTGTCTTTTAAATGATGGCCTTTCACAATCTGGTTCCAACCCACCTTTTCAGGCTTTTTGTACACCTCCCTCCTTCATATCCTCTTATTTTCCAAACAATCTGGTCTAAAATGCTATTATTAGCTGCATGTTACATAAATACACTGTTTTTCATATGTATTGCCATTAGTACTGATTCACTTTTTTATAAAGCCTTGGAAGGGAGAAGTAACAAGCAAAGACTTCTCACTTAACAGAAATTACCATAAATAACTAAAAAACCCAGAATAAAAAAGTTGAAAGAAAAAAAGGATGTTAGACAGTAGCGGGACTCAGCTGGTTTGCCCAGTTCACGACATTTGAAATCAGAGTTCTCTCTAAGGTGCGCACCTGGGCAGCCACCCAATATGGAAATAACAAATTTACATTCCTTACTCTTTTTTTTTTAGGTTTTTGCAGGTAATGGAGTTAAGTGGCTTATCCAAGGCCACTGAGGTTGGATTTGAACTCAGGTTCTCCTGACTCCAGGGCCAGTGCTCTAGCCACCTAGCTGTCCCTCCTTACTCTTTTTTAATGTTCATCTGTGCAAGCGACTGTAATAATGTTCATTCCATCCATAGGTGAAAATTGAAGGAACCATGCTTGTAATATTTATTTCTTAAAACTCATTATACCTTTGATGAAATACTACATTTTAATTCCCTTTTGTACTTCAGTAAATAAACCAGGAGATGAGAAGCTGTCATTTGTTTCCATTTTGTGTTATGCCCCAAATTATGAGTGCACTGGTATTCCCTGAACAATGAAACCAATAGGAAGCTGGGACACAATGAACCAACTGAAATCCAGATTCAAGGGTTATCTTATCACCCATTTCAAAGCCATAGAAGTAGAAGGAAGAAAAGAGAATAGGTAGAATGAGTTTTGGTTCTGCATATGTTCCAATGTTGGCTGCTGTGGCCATGTGGCACCTTTCACTCCATAAGGATATGTTTGTTTTTGCTGTGAGTAATAAAACATAATCTAGTTTTGTATACTTCTTTCATTGTTCTTATTTGAGTAACAAATGCATGAAATATTAAACTACCTTCTGGTATATCTTTTTGTACTTAAAATGATTATAAGGGAAGAGAACTGGTTGCTAATTTATTTGAATGCCACCATTGGATGTAGACAGTCCAAATAAAAATGATAACAGGGGCAGCTAGGTGGCGCAGTGGATAGAGCACCGGCCCTGGAGTCAGAAGGACCTGAGTTCAAATCTTACCTCAGACACTTAATTGCCTTAGCTGTGTGACCTTGGTCAAGTTACTCTTAACCTCATTGTCTTAAATTAAAAAAAAAAAAGATAAAAAAGAGGGCAAATTAGTGTAATACATATTCCTTAACTTAAGGAAGTCATATTCTGAAATAGTATAGTAATATTGTTACATAGTTGTAAAACTACCCAAGGCTGATATGGAAATATAACTCTGAACAAGTTCCACACATTATACAGTGTTCAAGAAAGCTAGACAGCACACTTGCATTCCTGACTAAAGTAAATGTCTTCTGGTCATGTGTCAATCATTAGCATTTTTCCTATACAGAATGATTTAGCTAAATGGCATTTTTAACTAGAGGGCAAACTCCATGAAGGCATTACAAGTCCAATTTCCACATCACAAGACATTTCCTCAGAAAGGTGGCCTCAGAGGGCACTCAGGGAAAAGCTTACAAGAGATAAGCATCGTGAAACTCTGACGAAATATCTGGGCACAGAACTGAAATCAATTTGCTATGGTTTTGTACATATGATATACCTCATCTTTAACTATGTATGACTCATCCATGTTCTTCCCTGGGCAAAGTCAAAGACATTTGCTTGAAGCTATCTGCTCATTTTTGAAGAAGCCATAGTTTGCACAGGATTTAGACATAAAGGGTGATACCATAAGCCAATTAGGAGAACAAAAAATAGTCTCTCTGGCAGATCTATGGAGAGGGGAGGAGTTTATGCAGTAATGAGATAAAGAACAACAAATTGCAAAATGGATAATTCTGACTACATTAAATAGAAATGTGTTGGCACAAATAAAATCAAAACAACCAAAAGTAGAGAGAATGCAGAAAGCTGGGAAACAATTTTCACAACTAGCATTTCTAAAATATATAGAGAACTGAGTCAAATTTATAAGAATACAAGTCATTTGCTAACTGATAAATGGTCAAAGAAGAACAGGCAGTTTTCAAATGAAAAAAATTAAATCTATCTACAGTCATATTAAAAAATGCTCCAAATCATTACTAATCAGAGAAATACAAATGAAAACAACTCTTAGGTACCACCTTACACCTATCAGACTGACCAAAAATGTCAAAAAAGAAAAATAATGTTGGAGAGGATGTGGGAAAACTGGGACACTGTTGGTGAAGTTGGGAACTGGATCCAACCATTCTGGAGAACATGTTAGAACCGTGCATATCCTTTTGATCCAGCCATACCACTATGACTAGGTCTATATCCCAAAGAAATCATACAAAATTATGTACAAAAATATTCATAGCAGCTCTCTTTGTAGTAGCAAAGAATTAGAGAGGATGCCCATCAATTGAGGAATGGCTGAACAAAATATAGTATATGAATGCTATGGAGTACTACTGTTCTATAAGAAATCACAAGTGGACTGGGTCTATATCCTGAAGAGATCATGAAAAAGGGCAAAAATCCCACATGAACAAAAATATTCATAGCAGCTCTGTTTGTAGTGGCAAAGAACTGGAAATTGAGGGGATGTCCATCAATTGGGGAGTGGCTGAACACATTGTGGTAGATAGATGAAAGAAAAAGAAAGAAACAAAGAACACTATTGTTCCATAAGAAATCATGAGGGATGGGATTTCAGAAAAGCCTAGAAAGACTTGCATGAATTGACACTGAGTGAGATGAGCAGAACCAAATGAACATTATACACCTTAACAACAATGGACTTGCTCATTCTATCAGTGTAATAATTAGGGACAATTTTAGGGTATCTGTGATGGAGAATACCATCTATATCCAGAGAAAGAATTGTGGAGTGTTTAAACAAAGACCAAAGATTATTACCTTCAATATTTTTAAAAAGTTGTCTTATGTACCACATAATTTTTCTATCTCTAATATTTTATTTTTTCCTCAAGGATATGTTTTTTCTCTCAACACACTTTTGATCAATGCATAGCATGGAAACAATGTAAAGATTATCAGACAGCCTTTTGTGGGGGGTAAGAGGGAGGGAAGGGAAGGAGGGAGAAAAATTGTAAAAATAATTTATAGAAAAAAATGATTGATAGAAACTACCATTGTATGTAATTGGAAAACAAAATATTTATATAATTTTAAAAAAGAATCACGAGTGGCCAGATTTTTAAAAAGCCTGGAAAGACTTGCATGAACAGAGGCTGAGTGAAATGAGCAAAACAGGAGAACATTGTACACATTAATAGCAACATTGTGAGATGATCAACTATGATGGACTCAACTCTTCTTGGCAGTTCTGTGATGCCATCCACATCCACAGAAAAATTATGGAGTTTGAATGCAAAGCATACTATATTCACTTTTTAAAACTTCTTTTATGTTTTTTCCTTTTTTTCCTCATGGTCCCCCCCCCCCTTAGGTCTAATCTTCTTTCACAACATGACTAATACGGAAATATCTTTAACATGATTGTACATGTAAAACCTATAGCAAATTTTTCACTGTCATGGGGAGGGGGTTGGGAAGGGAGGATAGTAGAAAAATGTGCAAATTAAAAACTTAAAAAATGAATGTTAAAAAACTATCTTTATGTGTAATTGGGGAAAAATTAAAAATACATTTTAAAAAAAGCATAGTTTTGAAGTCAAAGATATTGTAAACCAAGGATTTGACTATCATTTACTGAGATGATGACCAAAGTCTGTCTTCAATTACTGTCACAATCAGGTAGATAGAATTACACATAGAGACAGAGTCTCTATGATGAAACCAAATTGCATATAGGCTTTTCTTCTCAACTTCTCCATTTCTATCAAGGGGAATATTCTTATCTCCCAGCTTGAAATTCTTAAAGTCATTCCATAGCTAATCATTCACCCAATTCAGACCTTCATTAACCCATGTGTAACTATCTACCTGATAGTGACAATGAGAGCACTTTGTAAATCTTAAAGTATTATATAAAGATCTGCTTTTTAATAAGGCAGACCTAGTAGAATAAATTCTGGGCCTGGGGCTAAGAAGATTTGAATTCTGGAGTCAGGAGTACCTGGGTTCAAATCCGACCTCAGATACTTAATAATTACCTAGCCGTGTGGCCTTGGGCAAGCCACTTAACCCCAATGCCTTGAAAAATCTTAAAAAAAAAAAAAAAGGTTTTGAATTCAAATCTAGCCTTAAACCCTAGCTGACTGACCCTGGGCAAGTTACTTAACCTCTCTATGCCTCAGTTTCCTCAACTGTAAAATGTTTGTTGCTAATAGCACACCTAAATTCTAAAGTTGTGAGGATCAAATAGGATATATTTTGTAAAGCCCTTAGTACACAGTAGGTGCTTTATAAATGCTATTGATTATTGTAGCTGGTTTATTATTTATTATTATTGTGTCCTGAGGGCCCAAGACAATGCTATAAATACACACACACATATATATGTACACATACACACACACAAAGGCACAGTACCATAGCTGTTTTTCCCAAAATATTCCTCACATCCTGTCACTGCTTGATCAAAAACTTCAACAATTTCCCATTAATAAAGCATCAAGTTCCAAGTAGCTTTCCAGGGGTTGAAGACCCTTTGAAATCTGGCTGTCTTATATCATGTCAGTCTAATAACAATGCCTCCTGTCCTACATTTGGCCACTTGGTTACATGTCCCTCTCACTCCTGCTTTCACTTAGATTGCTCAGCCTTACCTGGAATCCTTCACTTACTAAAATCCTACTCATCTTTTAAGACCTAAATCAATCTTGTTTTCTCCATGAAGCCTTGTCAGGTGGCAAATACCTGAATTTCTTTCACAAGTATAGCCACAATCATATGATTTAAGACTTAAGGGGTTTTTTTCCCTTTTCATCTGCATTTTTTCCCATCCCCCTCTTTGCTAATTAATAATAACAAATAATACTCAATAAACATTCAGGAGATCTGAGATAGTCCAAGCACTATCATGACTTTGGTTTATAGTGAAGATGGATGAAACCTGGCTATTCAGGTTCCTACTTTTGATACTACCAGTGACATTGAACAATTCACTTAAACCTATCTGAAGGTCAGACTATTCTCTAAGACCTGCCTACTTCATATAAGGACTTCCCCAGGTCCTTTAATTTGGGCCTTGCCTTCCATATCCTTTAAAGGAGGATCTCAACTATTTAATTGGAAAAAGACAGGTTTTGTTTATTCAATAAATCAATAAAGAAATCTTTATTAACTCCTAACTATATGACTTTAACTGTGCTAAACACTGGAGAGTGGGTCATAGAGAGCAGGGCATAACTGAACAACCACCACCATCACTACCAAGCCAATGATAACCATTAACCCTTGATGAAATAAAATAACAGCAATTTTATGATAGGAAAAGAACAGTCTTAAACTTCCCAACTTCCATCTTTCCCTGTTTTCCTACAGACAGAACTGTCTCTCTTCTGACATCAATTTTGTTTTTAATTAAGTAAATGGAGTGCAAGAAAAGATCCATGTTGAAAAAACAAGCCTCAAAATATTTCTTTATACAGGTTCCAAGGTAACATCACAAAAGTAGTCTTTATTTCCAGAAGATGTCTAAGGATATCATCTACTAGAATTTCTTCATTTTACAGACAAGCAAACTAAGGCTCAGAAAGGATGAAGTTTTGCCCAAGAGACAAGAGAGGTGACATTCAAATCTAGGCCTTTCATTTCTGAATACTTTGCTCTTCCTCCTTCACCTCAGATAGGCAACAGGGTGTCCCAGGAGGATAGAACACTGCCTCAGGGATCTACTAGCTATGGAAGCCTGAGAAAGACCCATAAACCAGTGCCTAAACTCAGTTTCTTCCTCTGTAAAATGGGGATAATAGAAGCACCTACCTCACAGGATTATTTCGAGGATCAAATGATATAATATTTGCAAATCCTAAAATACTATATAATACAAACTATTAATATTTAAAAAGTTAATTTTTAAAAAAATCTTTATAAAAACATACCTGTTAATCTATTTGGGAAAAATTACATAAATTAAAATAACTAATAGCATTGTTGATTTTTTTTAGTTGTTTTTTTTACAAGGCAGTGGGGTAAAGTGACTTGCCCAAGGTCACATAGCTAAGGCAATTATTATGTGTCTGAGACCATATTTGAACTCAGGTCCTCCTGACTCCAGGGCCCATACTCTATTCACTGTGCCACCTAGCTGTCCCCTAGCATTGTTTATTTTTAAAATTGGACCTTTGTAAAACATTTAACTGAAATAATGTTATTACAAAAATCTAAAGTAAAACTTTTTTTGATTTATTAATTCACTTTGGGAAAAATGTGGTGCTAAATCACCTCTGATTTTGCAATGTGGTAAACTTCAGCAATATTTGACAGCAATCAAGTAGAAATAAAACAACACTAAAATATAGGTTTCACTGATCACAGTGGGTAGGAGTGGGAGGATCTGTATGAATGAATAAAACACCAACAGAAAATTGATTATTTCATGTGTAGTGTAAGTATGATCAAGTATGCCAAGGAGTTTGGATTAACTGCCACTTTCAGATTCAAGTTCCTTTTCTCCTTTTTCTGTCTTTCTTATTAGTTGGTTAGGAAATTCTCCTACAATCCAACCAAGCTTATGCTATTGTCCTGAATTCCCAACATCATTTTTCCATATTTTTCTTTGATGTCTCTTTTTTCATCTCAATATTCAGAAGCAGGTGAAGCCTTGGACTTCCCAAGGAATGTGAAGTTATGGGGAGGCTAGGTGGCGCAGTGGATAAAGCATCGGCCCTGGAGTCAGGAGTACCTGGGTTCAAATCCAGTCTCAGACACTTAATAATTACCTAGCTGTGTAGCCTTAGGCAAGCCACTTAACCCCATTTGCCTTGCAAAAACCTTAAAAAAAAAAAAAAGAATGTAAATTTATTTTTATTTTCACTCCAAGGAACATTATCACTGATAGAGAGGCCTGTAAATAGAAATTAAAAATAAAACCAAAACTTTTGTTTACAACCCTCCTCCAGAAGTGACTAGGGTGACTTTTTGTTTTTATAATGATATGAAACTGAATTATAGATATAAATGAATCTATTCAATGTTGTGCTCTAGTCAAGTGCCATAGATGCCTTGTGTGTGAAAATTAAGGGGTATCCAGGTAGTAGATCAGAAACCTTATGAGGTTGATATAGCTAATTCAGTCAAACAGCATTCACAGTAGACCGACCTGTCTTAAAAGTAGACCAAAGCATTCTCTGGGAAGGTCGAGGTACCTTATACAAATAAACATGGGTATAAAGCAGTCTAGTTGAGGTTTCCTCTATGGCTAAAAACATCAGTACTTTGAGGTGATATTGGAAAAAAAATCACTACTCATCCAAAAACTTTTTAGTTACTTATTTTAGAATAAATGGGCTTATTTGTCATTCCCTACATAATGCTGCCCTGATTATGTGATATTATATTTTAATATATTATACTATGTTGTTAAAACCTTGTTTTAATATTATTCAATCTAATTATAACTCTTAAACAACTAATTTTTATAAATATATACTGTATTTTCCAAGGGTCATTTAGGTATCAAAGAACCTAAGCAGAATCTCAAACTAGGCCAACTAAGGCAACAGGTTCTCAGCTGATTCACTTATAAAATGAAAGGGTTGGCCTAGGAAGATCCTTAAAAGTTTGTATAGCTCTAAATTTACAGTCCTATGAATGATTGTAAGGTAGGTGTATGCTGGTAGAAAACTTATCAAATCTATTGAAGGCAGTATATATAAGTGATTTGGGGAGGCAACTCAATAAAAAATTTGAGTTCACCTTCATCAGCATTCTTGCACTGTGATCTAGTACAAGCCATTTCATTTTTAGCCCTAATTCTAATATTCATTCTACAAAGGTCATTGTTGTTCAGTTGGGTCTGACTCTTCAGGTTTTCTTGGCATAGATTCTGGAGTGGTTATCTGAGATAACTTCAGTGAAATGACTTGCCCAGAGTCACACAGCTAAGTGTCTGAGGCTAGATTTGAACTCAGTCTTCCTGATCCAGACTCAGTGTTCTAGCCACTGTTATCACCTAACTACCCTAAACATCAAACATTAGATAAATATAAAAAATGGACAATGTCTTGGTTAATTCTCCCTTTGAATGCTACCTTTCTCTTAAACAGCTAAAATCAGGGAATAAACTTCAGCTCACAGGTCCCTGATTTCAACTACAGGAAAAAAGATACTGAACATTCCCATACAGAAGGGGTGGGGAACCTTTTTCTGCCAAGGGCAAGCTACTTGGATATTTATAACATCATTCATGGGCTATATTTGGCCAAACATTTCATTAATTCAACCTGAAAAAAGTTATTAGATTTACTGAATTTAGACTCCCTGTCATAGAGGAATGAGTGGTGATGGTAGGGATAGTGTTTGAAATTGTGTAATTGGGACAGCTAGGTGGCACAGTGGATAAAGCACCAGCCCTGGAGTCAGGGGTACCTGGGTTCAAATTCGGTCTCAGACACTTAATAATTACCTAGCCCTGTGGCCTTGGGCAAGCCACTTAACCCCATTGCCTTGCAAACCCCCCCCAAAAAAAAAAATTGTGTAATTACCCTAGCAGAATTTATCAGTGTGCTGTCACTTAGGGTAGTATTTTTCAAACTTTGAAAAATGTATGACACAGTGATACCTCTCTTAGGCATATACCCCAAAAAAGATGAAAGAAAAGACTCAATGTATAAAAATATCCATAGTCGCTCCAGTGACCACATATTAGAAAATGATCGTCTATGACTATAATGGAATGTTGTTGCACTGTAAGAAATGACAGAAAGGAAGGATTCGAAGAAACCTGGGAGTTCTCACTGAATTATTATTAACACAATGACCAAGACCAGGAGAATGCTGATGAGACACGGTACTGGACAGAGAGGTACTGACAGTGCGGAATGGAACACTTATTTTCAGACATAGTTGTGCATGACTGCATACTATAACAAGATTAGGAGGGAAAAGTGAGGGAATGTTGGAGGACTTTGGGTGGGAGATCAGTCCCACAGTAAAGAGAATGGGGAAAGAATGAGGGAGCATTGAAAGCCATTAGGGCGGTTGCTGTTTGGAGACAGCCCCACAACAAGAGGAGGATGGGATTTGACTACTCATCCTTTAGAGTCAGGTCACAAGACCCTTGGAGGGCTCTATTCTCCAACTTGTTCTAGGGATAGAATGTTCAATTTGGAATCAATAAGACTTGGGTTCAAATCTCATTCCTAAAACCAGAGGCAACTTAATTACTCTGAAACTCAATTTTTACCTACCTTATCCAGCTGTTGTGAGATCAAATAATATAAAGTCTTAAACTTTATTTTTTTCCTTTAATAGTATTTTATTTTTCCTAACTACAGATAAAGACAATTTATAACATTCATTTTTTTATAAAATTTTGAGTTCCAAGTTTTCTCCCTCCTTCACTCTTCCCTAAGATGGTAAGAAATTTGATATAGGTTATATGTTCTCTGCAAACATATAAAAAATATTTTATTTTATTACCAACATTACTGATAATAATGTCTGCTAACTTCAAACTATCTCCAGTAGTTTTGAGGTTTTGATAGTCTGCAACAGTGACCACTGAATACTGCACAAGTTGCACATAAATAATTGAAGATTCTATTTGTTGAGCCACAACTCCTGAATCTCCTCTAATTGGAGGATAGAATTAGACAGTGGAAAAGCACTTTCCAAACCTCCAAGCCAGCCATTTCTTCTCCATTCCCCAAGTGCTGCACTCACTGAGAGACATTAACAACTCTAGCTTAAAAAAGTTGAGGTCTTCCATGGCATCCAGGGTCATCACCAGACATACTGATTCATAGCTGGCCATTGAACCCAGGTGGTTCAGAGAACAAAGTGAGGCTGGTGTCTTTGCACAGCAGTCCCTCATTTAAATCTAATTCCTTGCATGTCATGGCAATACCTTGCTGAAGTCATTGGTCTTGGTTGTCTTTGAGAACAAAGGACTTTGCACTTCCGGATCATTCTGGAGGAACCAGGTTCCTTCCCAACCCCCTCAATTTTTCAGTATGTTTGTTTTGACTAAAAGCCCCTTGAGGTTAGGGACTATCTTTCTTTTCAGTATTTGTATTGCCAGCACATAGCTCAGTCAGTGCCTAGTATATAGCAGACATTTAATAAGTACTGACTACCTGAATGATTAATTATGTATTCCTCTCCATTAAGTTCTCCAATGTTCAGCCAAACTGACTTGCTTGCTAGTTCCTCTGCTCATGCCATCTCACATCTCTTAGCTTTTGAAAGGCCTTGCTCCTTCCTCATAAAATTTCCAGCTTCTGTCAAGGTTCAGCACAGGTGTTAGCTCCTATAGGAAGCCTTTCCCCAGCTGCTACTATGTCTGGGGCAGCCAGGTGGTGCAGTGGGAAGAGTATCAGCCTTGGAGTCAGGAGGACCTGAGTTCAAATCAGTCCTGGAAATTTAATAATTGCCTAGTTGTGTGACTTTGGGTAAGTTACTTAACGCCATTGCCTTAAATAAAATTTTTTAAAAAATTTACTGAGTCTACATACATAGGTTCTTTCTTTCAAAGTGAACTCCTTGAGGTCAGGAACTATTTTGTTGACTTTATAGTCTTAATACATACCACAGTATCTTACAAAGTAGGGATTTAATAAATGCTTGATGTCTATAAGTTATGGCTGCATATTTACATAAATTCAATAGGAAACAAAAACTCTGCCTGAGTCACCAAAAAAGTCATTTTATCCTGTTAAATAATATTGAAGAAAAAGTTATCTAATTCCACTAGTACACACACGTACAAACAAGATTAACCCAAAGGCGGGATCACTTGATTTCATAAGAAGGGCACATTATGTTTTCCACTTTTCCCAATGTACTCTTTCCCAAAAAAGCATAATCACATTTGGGAACAATTCAAAAACACTTTGCCAGAGTCATCTCTAACTTCTAGTTTGTTGGCTAGTCTCTTTCCCCTTACTTTTTCTTTCTACAATTCTCTAGAGTGGAATGCTCTCCTGACTCTCTTGTCTTATTATCACTTCTTTGAGATTGGGCTCAAGATTCAACTCTTCCAAAAAGCTTTCCTTGAATGATTATCCTCAAACTCTCACGATCATTCCATGTGTTGTTTTTCCTTCAGTACCTAGATTTACAGTTCTCACAAAATAATCCTGTATTTTGTTTCCAACTAGATTATAAGTAAATACTTTACATCTTTTCATTGGTCATAGTACAATGCTGTGCACAAAGTACAAAGTTGGCACCCAAGAAATACTGAGTGACTTGAATGAAATCAGAAAGTGAAATTAAAAAATAACCTCAAGTGCCAACCTCTACATGAGGCCTTCCTTGATCCCCACCACTCAAAATTGTTTTACATTTATCTGTGAGGATATTTTCTTCCCCAGTAAACTATAAGCTCCTAGAGAGTAGAGACTGTTTTTCGCTTTGAATCCCCGGTATCCTGTACAGTATGCATTCAGTAGGTGCTTAATAAATACCTGTTCAATCAATTAATAAAAAGATAAACTCAAATATTTCAAAATGAACTGTTTCTTTAAAATCACCACCATGTTCTCTTCCACACACACACTACCCTCTCTCCTTGGAAGCAGGGGTTCTTTTTTGTGTGTCACTGACTCCTTTGACACTCTGGTTAAGTCTATGGATTCCTTTAAAGAATGTTTTTAAATATATAAAATAAAAAAATATAAGATTATGGAGAAAATTAATTATATGGGTATAAAGATGTATTTTTTCCCATTCAAGTTCACAAAATTAATAAAATCTATCCACAGACCCTTAAAGATCCCTACTTAAAGAATCATTCCACTTTTTCCTTGTTTTTGAAGCATGCCAGATTTTTTCCTAATCTAGTCCTGTGATTTTATCGGTGGGGGAGGGTACAGAAATGGAAATTCTCTCCCCCTATGCAAATCTGCAATTTAGACATAACAAATCTTAGACCACTGAGAAATTAAATGACTTGTTCATGGTCATACAATTAGTTGGTGTCAGAGGGATGACTTGAATCTAGGTCTTCCTTATACCCAGGGGGCCTTCTATTTTTTGTACATGCTACTTCTGAATTCCAAAGAAAATTTAACATCCCTAAAACTATATGAAAGTCAATCTCAGTATTAGAAGGCTATTTAATCCCATAACTGAATCAAAACACCCTCCACTTCATGACTACTAGTGATCATGTGGCCAGATTTATGTTGGACTAAGCTTTTCTTCTCTCCCCCCCCCCCCCCTTTCTGGGCTCTGTGCCTTTTCCCTTTCTCTTTTTTCCCCTTAAGTTTTTTCCTATGTTGTTTCCAGGCTTACAACTAAATTCTTTCCTAGGTCTATGTTATTTCTGTGAACTTTTCAGGATTGTAAAATAAAATAAATCCTGAGCTTTTCCAAAAAAAAAACAATTAGGAAGTTTTCCTTTAGATCAGGCCTAAATTTGTTTCTCTGTATATTCTACCCACATCTCCTGGTTTTGCTTTCTGGAATAAGTCTTCTAGATGACAGACCTTCAAATACTTATACAGACTTGTACATATACCATCTTTATTTCTTTCAGAGGATCTTCTAAAGGTGAGCTCTCAAGACCCTTGACCTTTTTGATGGCCTTACTCTGGTTGCTGTACAGTTTGCTTGTCAATAAATATGTTCTTCCCTAAAAGATGTGGTACCCAGAATTGATCACAACACTCTTAAATGACATCTGAGTAGAACAGAGTGGATAGTCAGATTCCCCATTTTCGGGACAAGATACTTCTTTTGATATACTGCAAAACCACATGCTATGATTGAACCGATGACTCATTTTGAACTTCTTAAATCTTACTTTCACAAGTTTTATGCAGTCTACTGACTGTACTCATTTGGTTCCATTCACACTATATTTGCATGACACATGACACTGTGGATCAACATAAATCAATGTATGTAAATAAAGAATAAGGATAATGATTAGACAAACAAGTGATTTTGTTGTTTTAGAAAACTTCAGTTAACTAGCTTCATCTCCTAGAACAGATCATCACCTTTGTGATTTGCCTTCTTAGGTGAATTGCCTAGAGCACCGGGGAGTTAAAGTCACATTGAAAAGGGTCAGCGAAGAACTATGTCAGGTTTTCTAGGCTTTGGGGACCAGCTCTCTAGCTACTAGTTCTCATGGGTACAGTTAAGAAAGTATAATTTTGAATTTCCAGTCTACCGCTGTATTTTGTTTTCTAGCTTTTAAGTTGTTTAAAAAGCCAGTCTGCGATTGGCACCAGACTTTAGCAAACTGAACCAAAAGGGCCAAACTCGAGACACCTCTAAACCAAGGCTCATTAATGGGCCTTTTCAGCCTTCTGCCTTCAATGAAGAGCTGTAATCTTTTGGACTATTGTTAAGAGTCGAGGGTGGGTTAAATTCCCATAAATTAATCAGCATTTTGGTGAAGTGCCCAAACCTACTGCGGGCACATTTTTAAAAGACCCATCTAGGGAAGTAAGGAGCAAGAAAAGCAGGCGGCGGCCGCCGGGAACTTCTCCGGTTCAATCCGATAGGTGTCACACAAGGGGAAAGCCGAGCCTTAACAAATGATGGAAGAGCGGCCCGCGGACACGTTCAGAAGTTCCCGTCTTGCCCCAAATTAAGCTGAATTCAGCCCTGCTGGGACAGGAACCGCTTCAGCTCGCGCTGAGCTCTTCCAGCGAGTCATCGAGGTTCTCCCAAACGCCAAGCGGGCGGGCAGACACCTACCTGACCAGGTGGCAGGAGGTCCGCCCGGGCGGGAGTTCTCGGGGAGACAAGCGGGGGGCCCTGGCGGCCATGTGCCCTCGGGTAGCGGCGCCCCGGCTGCCCCGGGCCCCGGCCCAAGGCCCCGCGAGCCTCCCGGGGCCCGGGCCCGTCGCTCTGCGCAGCCCCCGCTCTCCAGCCGCACCCCCTTGTCAGTTCCCTGCCCCGCGGCTCGCCCCGCGGCTCGGTCGGTGCCTGCCGGCGCCCGAGCCGGCCTCCCCGGCCCCACTCTGTGTCCTGGCCGGCCCCCCGAGTCCCGTCCGGCCGCTCCGGCGCCCGAGCCGGCCTCCCCGGCCCCACTCTGTGTCCTGGCCGGCCCCCCGAGTCCCGTCCCGGCCGCTCCGGCGCCCGAGCCCGCCTCCCCGGCCCCACTCTGTGTCCTGGCCGGCCCCCCGAGTCCCGTCCGGCCGCTCCGGAGCCCGAGCCCGCCTCCCCGGTCCCCAGAGTCCCGTCCCA